>NW_015505956.1:430095-433274 GCF_001515645.1 Sinocyclocheilus grahami
TTTGAGAACTGGGGGTGTTGCTCCCTCAGCTAAATAACTGCTAGCTGTTCCTCCATTGGAACATGCTGTAGGTCGAGCTCCCTCTCAATTGAGAGCTGGATGTTTGCCCCCTCAGCTACAGATTTACTGCTAGCCACTCCAGCATTATAAACCTTAGATTGAGTTGATGACTTCTCAAACATAGCGTTTTGGGATGCACCATTTCCATCTATGGGCTGCTCTTTCAGAGTGCCACGAGAACCCCTTAGAATGGTATTTTTAAAATCCATGTTATGGTAAGTGTGCATGTGAAGTCTTTGTACACTTTCTAAAATCCACACTGTGGTAAGTTCGCACGCTAGTACTCTGCGTTCTTTTCTAAAATCCTGTATGGTAAGAGCTACGCGCAGCAGCCTCGTGCTCTTTCTGAGTGGTTTAAAACCCCGATTCTGCCTTGGGCATCACTCCACCTATGTATCCTCTGGATACCTACGTTAACAGGGTGTTGTTACTAGGGGTCTGTTGAGATAGTTCCTTTAGCATATACAGAGAGTGCGGTAGCCCCTGTGTGACAGGCCAAGACTTAGTATGATTCTAGGCTCTTGGTCGTATTCCCTTAAAGGAATCTATTCCTGATTCCAAGCCTTGAGCTCTACCCCGGACCCAGGAGTTCTGGCCCTAACAGGTAAGTTTTTGGGGTATGTAGCCTAGGCCTTTGGCCGTAGGGGATAATGTCACTGACAGCCGTCTTAACGTTCCAGGGGCAACTCCCATGGCTATGGTAGAGTTGGTACTTAGTGCTCGCTATGGTTTCTGGCATGCACTCCCCTCAGCATGGTGGAGTGGGTATACCATTCCCCATAGTGACCCCTAGAGGACGCAGTTTGAAGTTCCCATGAAAGGGAACGTCTCAGGTTACTTATGTAACCATGATTCCCTGAGTAGGGAACGAGACACTGCGTCCTCTAGGTTTCTTGCCATGCTTTGGACGCAAGCTTCAGACGAAGAAGTGGATGATGTGTTCTCCCGGTGCCTATTTATGTTATAGTCGCACCGGTAGTGATATCATGGCTCTCGCCGGCCAACGAGTTGTTGGTGTTTTTTCAATGTATGCTTCAGACACGGGTCATGACGAGGCGTTACCCCTAGAGGATGCAGTGCCTCGTTCCCTACTAAGGGAACCATGGTTACATAAGTAACCTGAGACGTTTTACACCCCTTAGTGTAAACCATGCCTTGATCCCAAAAGCTTTCAAAAATAGCTTTATTTAAAGGAAAAATGGCACTGCACATCAACACAAAAACCTCAACTAACTGGGAAGAATGGCTGAAGGTACATCATGATTTAGTGCTGCTTTAAGGCATGGACACTTTGCAATCACTGAAGGAGAAATTAATTCAAAGTGTATCGAGACATTTTACAGGGGAATATCAGATGTCAGGACAGTAATTCATGACTTCAAGCTTTTGAGAGTTTGGGTAAGGCAGCAAAACAATGGCCTAAAGCACACAAATAAATAAACTAAAGAATGTCTAAAAAGAAGAGAATGTTTTCTTGAGCCCTGATCTTAAGCCAATTAAGATGCTGTGACATAACCTAAAGAAATGCTATCAAGATAACCAAGAAATATTGATTAAATGATGGGATGGTCCAAAATTTTAGAGATGCTGCTGCTAGCAAAGGATTTATAATTTACCAAATTCAAGGATGTACTTACTTTCTCCATTCTGCAATGTGAAGGATTACTCAGTGTATTCAATAAAATATAAAAAGTAAAACAATTTTGTGTTATTAGTTCCATTAGATTGCGTTTGTCTATAATTGTGAGTTAAATAAAAAAAATCCAGATGTTTCCAAAGGATTCAAAACTTATTAATGTCACTGTATGATCTCGCATGAATGGCCAAGAAGAATGGAGGAGTAAATAACCACCTAAAAACGTTGGTGTTGCTCACACAAGCTTGTATTATTTTAGAAGAACTGGCATATTGAGTCATCTGGACTACATTTATGATACTTGTATGATGCATTCGTGTCCTTTTTGCAGCTTGAATGCTTCAGTCTTTGTTAACTGTAACTTCACAGCAAAGAACATATAAAAAGTCTTAATTTATCATTTTGTGTTACACAGAAAAACGTCAAATGGGGTTGGAAGGGCATATGGGTGTGTAAAGGATGACAAGTTTCATTTCTGGGTGAACTATTATTTTATAAAATATTAATAAACATATCACAGAAGCACACAAGACAAGCTTAAACAACCCAAATTAGGATAACACCTTCAGGAAATAAGCAGCACAGAAAGAAAATAATTTGAATTTTAAGCAAAAAAAAAAAACTAAACCAAACCTACAGACAGACATTACAAGTAACAAATACATTGGAAGACATATTGCAATGCAGACACTTTATTAAATTTCTTCTCACAGTTGGGTTTAAATGCTGGAAAACATTTATTTCTAATACATGAACAATATTACAAAATTTGCTCATTCACTGTTTCTGTGACAAGAGTACAGATATGATTGCCCCCACAACTGACTGAGAAAAATAACAATATTTTGCACACACAGACAGTGATAAAATATGGTTCTTCTGTTTTGTGATTTACGAGGTTTGCACTTTACATTTTATAAGTGAATGTTTGGAATGTTCTGGCTTTCATGCAAATTAAGCTCTTACCACACACTGTAAAAATGATTGTGATTTTAAAAGTAAAAGGCTGTAAAAATGTTACAGTAAAAACCTGTTAATTGCCTATCAGAAAGTTTCCATACTCTATCAGAAAGTTTCCATACTATATACAGTGAAAAACTGTAATCACATTTAATGTAATTTTACAGTAAAATACTGTTAAAATTACGGTTTTCGGAAGTGAAAAAGAAAAAAATCACTGTATAATTTACAGTGAAAACCCATAAATTGACACTCCCAGAATTCCTTGCATGATATTTCATATTGTTTCTTCTTAGTTTTTTCTTATCAGTTGTGTACATTAGGGTTTCATCTTACATCTAATGTTGTTAAATTAATGTTTATTGCATTATTTCAGTATCACATATGTCACAATGATGGGGTTTAGTGTTCGTGTGAATGACACTGTGCACCTTCTATATATAAGTATTGTCCTCCTCAGCTCGTAGAAAATCTGTTTGTGATTTTGAGCTTTGGTTCATCATGTGACTTTCTCATCACCACC
>NW_015505956.1:436379-466809 GCF_001515645.1 Sinocyclocheilus grahami
ACGTGAGAGTTGAGTTCTCTGTTTTTCCCAGAGCACCTGGAACCAGCAGCATCAGGCGAACTAGGCCCTTCCTCTGCCTCTCTGATGCGCTGAGTGTTTGGCTACCTTGCAGTACGCTTACCCTTCTGATTCCACAATCGCGCTGTAGGTCGAGCCCCCTCTCGTTGAGAGCTGGGTGTGTGCTCCCTCAGGTAAGGTAAACTACTGCTAGCCGTTCCAGCATTGGAACACGCTGTAGGTAGAGCTCCCTTCTCAACTGAGAACTGGGTGTGTTGCTCCCCCAGCTAAGTAAATTATTGCTAGCTGTTCCAGCTTTGGAACATGCTGCAGGTCGAGCCTCCTCTCGTTTGAGAACTGGGGGTGTTGCTCCCTCAGCTAAATAACTGCTAGCTGTTCCTCC
This sequence comes from Sinocyclocheilus grahami, assembly GCF_001515645.1. Classification (NCBI taxonomy): domain Eukaryota; kingdom Metazoa; phylum Chordata; class Actinopteri; order Cypriniformes; family Cyprinidae; genus Sinocyclocheilus; species Sinocyclocheilus grahami. The sequence goes on from NW_015505956.1 coordinate 436,780, forward strand.
ATTGGAACATGCTGTAGGTCGAGCTCCCTCTCAATTGAGAGCTGGATGTTTGCCCTCTCAGCTACAGATTTACTGCTAGCCACTCCAGCATTATAAACCTTAGATTGAGTTGATGACTTCTCAAACATAGCGTTTTGGGATGCACCATTTCCATCTATGGGCTGCTCTTTCAGAGTGCCACGAGAACCCCTTAGAATGGTATTTTTAAAATCCATGTTATGGTAAGTGTGCATGTGAAGTCTTTGTACACTTTCTAAAATCCACACTGTGGTAAGTTCGCACGCTAGTACTCTGCGTTCTTTTCTAAAATCCTGTATGGTAAGAGCTACGCGCAGCAGCCTCGTGCTCTTTCTGAGTGGTTTAAAACCCCGATTCTGCCTTGGGCATCACTCCACCTATGTATCCTCTGGATACCTACGTTAACAGGGTGTTGTTACTAGGGGTCTGTTGAGATAGTTCCTTTAGCATATACAGAGAGTGCGGTAGCCCCTGTGTGACAGGCCAAGACTTAGTATGATTCTAGGCTCTTGGTCGTATTCCCTTAAAGGAATCTATTCCTGATTCCAAGCCTTGAGCTCTACCCCGGACCCAGGAGTTCTGGCCCTAACAGGTAAGTTTTTTGGGGTATGTAGCCTAGGCCTTTAGCCGTAGGGAATAATGTCACTGACAGCCGTCTAACGTCCCAGGGGTAACTCCCATGGCAATATGGTAGAGTTGGTACTTAGTGCTCACCATGGTTTCTGGCATGCACTCCCCTCAGCATGGTGGCGTGGGTATACCATTCTCCATAGCGACCCCTAGAGGACGCAGTTCGAAGTTCCCATGAAAGGGAACGTCTCAGGTTACTTATGAAATCATAGTTCCCTGAGTAGGGAACGAGACACTGCGTCCTCTAGGTTTCTTGCCATGCTTTGGACGCAAGCTTCAGACGAAGAAGTGGATGATGTGTTCTCCCGGTGCCTATTTATGTTATAGTCGCACCGGTAGTGATATCATGGCTCTCGCCGGCCAACGAGTTGTTGGTGTTTTTTCAATGTATGCTTCAGACACGGGTCATGACGAGGCGTTACCCCTAGAGGATGCAGTGCCTCGTTCCCTACTAAGGGAACCATGGTTACATAAGTAACCTGAGACGTTTTACACCCCTTAGTGTAAACCATGCCTTGATCCCAAAAGCTTTCAAAAATAGCTTTATTTAAAGGAAAAATGGCACTGCACATCAACACAAAAACCTCAACTAACTGGGAAGAATGGCTGAAGGAACATCATGATGTAGTGCTGCTTTAAGGCATGGACACTTTGCAATCACTGAAGGAGAAATTAATTCAAAGTGTATCGAGACATTTTACAGGGGAATATCAGATGTCAGGACAGTAATTCATGACTTCAAGCTTTTGAGAGTTTGGGTAAGGCAGCAAAACAATGGCCTAAAGCACACAAATAAATAAACTAAAGAATGTCTAAAAAGAAGAGAATGTTTTCTTGAGCCCTGATCTTAAGCCAATTAAGATGCTGTGACATAACCTAAAGAAATGCTATCAAGATAACCAAGAAATATTGATTAAATGATGGGATGGTCCAAAATTTTAGAGATGCTGCTGCTAGCAAAGGATTTATAATTTACCAAATTCAAGGATGTACTTACTTTCTCCATTCTGCAATGTGAAGGATTACTCAGTGTATTCAATAAAATATAAAAAGTAAAACAATTTTGTGTTATTAGTTCCATTAGATTGCGTTTGTCTATAATTGTGAGTTAAATAAAAAAAATCCAGATGTTTCCAAAGGATTCAAAACTTATTAATGTCACTGTATGATCTCGCATGAATGGCCAAGAAGAATGGAGGAGTAAATAACCACCTAAAAACGTTGGTGTTGCTCACACAAGCTTGTATTATTTTAGAAGAACTGGCATATTGAGTCATCTGGACTACATTTATGATACTTGTATGATGCATTCGTGTCCTTTTTGCAGCTTGAATGCTTCAGTCTTTGTTAACTGTAACTTCACAGCAAAGAACATATAAAAAGTCTTAATTTATCATTTTGTGTTACACAGAAAAACGTCAAATGGGGTTGGAAGGGCATATGGGTGTGTAAAGGATGACAAGTTTCATTTCTGGGTGAACTATTATTTTATAAAATATTAATAAACATATCACAGAAGCACACAAGACAAGCTTAAACAACCCAAATTAGGATAACACCTTCAGGAAATAAGCAGCACAGAAAGAAAATAATTTGAATTTTAAGCAAAAAAAAAAAACTAAACCAAACCTACAGACAGACATTACAAGTAACAAATACATTGGAAGACATATTGCAATGCAGACACTTTATTAAATTTCTTCTCACAGTTGGGTTTAAATGCTGGAAAACATTTATTTCTAATACATGAACAATATTACAAAATTTGCTCATTCACTGTTTCTGTGACAAGAGTACAGATATGATTGCCCCCACAACTGACTGAGAAAAATAACAATATTTTGCACACACAGACAGTGATAAAATATGGTTCTTCTGTTTTGTGATTTACGAGGTTTGCACTTTACATTTTATAAGTGAATGTTTGGAATGTTCTGGCTTTCATGCAAATTAAGCTCTTACCACACACTGTAAAAATGATTGTGATTTTAAAAGTAAAAGGCTGTAAAAATGTTACAGTAAAAACCTGTTAATTGCCTATCAGAAAGTTTCCATACTCTATCAGAAAGTTTCCATACTATATACAGTGAAAAACTGTAATCACATTTAATGTAATTTTACAGTAAAATACTGTTAAAATTACGGTTTTCGGAAGTGAAAAAGAAAAAAATCACTGTATAATTTACAGTGAAAACCCATAAATTGACACTCCCAGAATTCCTTGCATGATATTTCATATTGTTTTTTTTTTTTCGTTGAAATAACTATGTTTCTTCTTAGTTTTTTCTTATCAGTTGTGTACATTAGGGTTTCATCTTACATCTAATGTTGTTAAATTAATGTTTATTGCATTATTTCAGTATCACATATATATATTAGTATTTCCCCTCTCTGAGCTTTGTCATCATGTGACTTTCTCATCACCACCTGTTTTTGGTGGTTATCAGTATTACAATTGTTGAAAACAGATATTAGTACTTCAATATGCTAATTCATTAATATGCTGTTAATGAAATACGTTTTTTTATTGTTAATTTAAGTTAAGTCTGTAAAACCTAAATTGTTGCTACCATATTTTTAATGGTGAAGTTCTGGCAACCACAACTGCTGGCATTTTACCGTAAATGTCAGATTCGTTTTTTTACAGTGCAAAACACAGTTTGGACTTTACGGTCAGTTTGTAAAAATAAGCTAAAATTGTGTTTACATTAATGCACTTACAATGGAAGTCTAGGGCGAGGTTTTCTAGAGAGTTTAAAATCATAAACATAATTAAATATAACTCACTTATTAATTCTTCTGCTCTGCATGTTATTTGAGATGTAGGTCTCTTTTTTCAGAGGGTTACTTTGCTAGACAGAACTGTGAACCGTGAACTGCAATGCAGGCCATACAAACAAATACAAAACAGTAAAAGAGTGAAAATGGGGAAAACAGCACGGTTCAAGATAACACTAACTACAATTCAGAAAAGAACATCCATAACTGGCAACATAAATGATAAACAAGACTTTGCAAAGAAGCTGGGCTATATAAGCAGTCTACTAATGAGGGGATGAGATTCAGGTGTGAAGGAAACACATAGGTTAGTATTCTGGTGATGGCTCCCTCATTTGGTAGGGGAGGGAATGACAGATGCAGAAGCAGATATAATGGATGCAGTGTCTAGCCCTATAAACTTCCACTGTAAGTCCATTATTGTTTGAAAGATAAACAAAAAAAATCCACAAAATTATTTTCTGTGATAATTGACAACATGCCACAGATGTTGTCTGTAGAGCTTCATATATATATATATATATATATATATATATATATATATACGCTTTATATTACAGTTTCTAATGAGTGGGTTTTAAAGGGGTTTACATTTGGATACAAGCACTAACCTGGCGTCGGCCTCACTGTAGTACTCTCTGGCAACAATATCTTCAAACAGCTCGCCTCCTGTGACTCTGGAAAAGTTCACATTCAGAGTCAACACATCAGATAGTCTAATTGCAGCACCTTTAATAAACAGGAAGGTCTGATTTATATTTTCATCTTGGCATGACATTATGAGTGACGAAAATGTAAGTGTACATATACCTCTCATCTTTACTGGTCTCATATATATAAATAACTTCACACTGAAGGGCAGAGCACTTAAAGTAAATACTCTGAAGGGTACTTTACACCTTACATGAACACATATGTCACTGTCACTTTCTTTTGCATTAGAATGTTACCTTGACAACACCGTAGCAAAATTCATTATAGCGGGTAAGAATGTTATTGCAAATATAATTTTGATTCAAATATTATTTTCAGATTTATTTACAATTTATTTAAAAATCGGCTAGTATCCTAAATAATTTACCTCAGGTTTCAAATAAATTCAAATAAATTGTGAGTACATGCCATCCAGGAAAATAAAATATGACTTAGCTACTCCCACTTTAATGTATAAGTACAGTTCCCTTTCAATCGGTCACTTCAACGTTGTGTCGAAGTTCCGACACTAGGAGTCACACTTTGGAGCCCAGATACCTCTGACATCATTAAGAAAAGGCCAATTAATTTGGCAAGCAAAATTTGCATAGCTAGCAACACTCCAGACATCTGGATATAAATAGGCCAACATGGCATTTGCTCTCTCATTCTGTTCTTCGGAGCCACTGCAGCCCCTCTTCTTGGGAGATGAAGCACTGCATTCACCTCTCAATTTCCTCGTCATTTGATCTATGGCCGTCGCATGTAGGGGCCCTCCAAGACTTCCGTCTAGAGCATATAAGTAACCTCGTCCTTTGTGGCAAGAGCTTACACTGCTTCTGGACAAGCTGTGTCCACTCTGCACTGCATAGCTGTTCTGTAGGTATTCAGGCCAGGTTCTGCACAAGGGTGGACCCAACCCGGAGTATGTAGGAACTTTATTCGGCGACTGACTACGCCCTCTGGGTTACAAAGGTCACAGAGCAGGCTATAAGGAGGGCGATGTCCACATTAGTGGTCCAGGAGCACCCCAGACATCCTGATATGAATAGGCCACCGTGGAATTTGCTCACTCATTCTGTTCTTCAGAGCCAATGCAGCGTCTCTATGCCCTTTGGATTACAAAAGTCATAAGGGTTACAAGGAGAGGGCGATGTCCACATTAGTGGTCCAGGAGCAGCACCTGTGGCTCAATCTGGCTGAGATGCGGGATGCTGAGAAAGTGTGACTTCTCAACGCTCCCTTTTCTCAGGCTGATCTCTTTGGCGACACAGTTGAAGAATTTGCACCGCAATTCTCCATGGTTAAAAACAAACGGAGGCCATTAAACACTTCCTGCCTCGGTGTGGGTCAGGTTCTACCCCTGCACCCCGAAGCAGCAGCCTCCATCTGTTCATCACCAGGGATGGCCCCCTGCACGGACTGCTGAGGCCCCGCAACAGCCTGGGCCGGCAGTCAAGCCTGAACAGTGGCCAGTCACTTGCAGAAAGGTGGCACTGTCAGGCCATCCTCAGGATGCTAAGAACCCACGAAAGGCTTCGTAGCGAACACGAGATGGGCGATCCAGGGAGGAGGGACCAGCTGACCAGCCTAGCTCCACTTCCGCCAGGGGGACGGGAGGTGGATCCTGCTGGGCTCCGGATGTCTGCTACATGGCAGGGCAGTCACCAGATAGTCATTAAAAGAGCTATCTCCTCTGTCCCTGGTCCCACTTCTGGCATTTCTGGTCCTCCCATGTGTGACGACTAGGCGCTAAGATTGCACATCAGAGCCTGTTCAGACGCAGATTCTCTGCCTCCTCATGTTTTGATGCAACAGGTCAGTCATCGAGTCATCATCATCAAAAAGTCACAGAGGGTGCCCTTGCCCCTCTCAATCACATAGCGGTCTCCCTCTCATGGCAGGTCATGCTCCGAGACGTGTGAAGGCTTCACCCCCAGCTGGTCCAGCTGTTTTTGAGTCGATTCGGTCATCCGCACATAGATCTGTTGGCCTCACGGGAATCCACTCATTGCCTACTGTGGTTTCCCTGACTGAGGTCCCCTCTGCACGGACACACTGGCACACAGCTGGATATGCATTTGTAACTCTCCGAGTATTATGACGTGGAGAGTACAAAAACAATATAGGAGAGACACTAACTTTACCCAACAAAGAAGAAAGACACACAAAATCACATACACACAAAATCCATATCAAATACCCAGTGTATTATACAATTAGATTAAATACAGTGCCTTGCGAAAGTATTCATGCCCCTTCATTTTTTTTTACATTTTGTTATGTTGCTGCCTTATGATAAACTTATTTAAATTACTTTTTTTCCACATCAATCTACACTCCATACGACATACTGACAAAGCAAAAACAGAATTGTCACAACTTCGTAAATGTATTAAAAATAAAACAAAATATTTAGCTGAAGCACCTTTACAGCCTCAAGTCTTTTTTTTGTTTGATGCGACAAGCTTTGCTCATCAGCATTTTGCAATTATCTGCCTTTCTTCATCTCACCTGTTCACCTCTCAAGCTCTGTCAGGTTGGATGGGGGCAGATGCACATTTTCAGGTTTCTCCAGAAATATTTGACTGGGTTCAAGCTCAGGCTCTGGCTCGGCCACTCAAGGACATTCACACAGTTCTCTATAAGCCCCTCTTGCTGTGTGGGTCATTGTCCTGTTGGAAGGTGAACCTTCTGCCCAGTCTGAGATTCTGAATGCTCTGGACTGGGTTTTCATTAAGGCTATCTCTATATTTTGCTGCACTGAGCGATTCTTCATCTCTAACGAGTCCCTCAGTCCCTGCTGCTGAAAAAAAGCCCCACAGCATGAGGCTGCTACCAGCACACTTTACTTTTGGGATGGTACTCTGCAGGTGATGAGCGGAGCTGGTTTCCTTCAAACATGATGCTTAGAATTGAGGCTTGCAGAAAGGTGGCACTGTCAGGCCATCCTCAGGATGCTAAGAACCCACGAAAGGCTTCGTAGCGAACACGAGATGGGCGATCCAGGGAGGAGGGACCAGCTGACCAGCCTAGCTCCACTTCCGCCAGGGGGACGGGAGGTGGATCCTGCTGGGCTCCGGATGTCTGCTACATGGCAGGGCAGTCACCAGATAGTCATTAAAAGAGCTATCTCCTCTGTCCCTGGTCCCACTTCTGGCATTTCTGGTCCTCCCATGTGTGACGACTAGGCGCTAAGATTGCACATCAGAGCCTGTTCAGACGCAGATTCTCTGCCTCCTCATGTTTTGATGCAACAGGTCAGTCATCGAGTCGTCATCATCAAAAAGTCACAGAGGGTGCCCTTGCCCCTCTCAATCACGTAGCGGTCTCCCTCTCATGGCAGGTCATGCTCCGAGACGTGTGAAGGCTTCACCCCCAGCTGGTCCAGCTGTTTTTGAGTCGATTCGGTCATCCGCACATAGATCTGTTGGCCTCACGGGAATCCACTCATTGCCTACTGTGGTTTCCCTGACTGAGGTCCCCTCTGCACGGACACACTGGCACACAGCTGGATATGCATTTGTAACTCTCCGAGTATTATGACGTGGAGAGTACAAAAACAATATAGGAGAGACACTAACTTTACCCAACAAAGAAGAAAGACACACAAAATCACATACACACAAAATCCATATCAAATACCCAGTGTATTATACAATTAGATTAAATACAGTGCCTTGCGAAAGTATTCATGCCCCTTCATTTTTTTTTACATTTTGTTATGTTGCTGCCTTATGATAAACTTATTTAAATTACTTTTTTTCCACATCAATCTACACTCCATACGACATACTGACAAAGCAAAAACAGAATTGTCACAACTTCGTAAATGTATTAAAAATAAAACAAAATATTTAGCTGAAGCACCTTTACAGCCTCAAGTCTTTTTTTTGTTTGATGCGACAAGCTTTGCTCATCAGCATTTTGCAATTATCTGCCTTTCTTCATCTCACCTGTTCACCTCTCAAGCTCTGTCAGGTTGGATGGGGGCAGATGCACATTTTCAGGTTTCTCCAGAAATATTTGACTGGGTTCAAGCTCAGGCTCTGGCTCGGCCACTCAAGGACATTCACACAGTTCTCTATAAGCCCCTCTTGCTGTGTGGGTCATTGTCCTGTTGGAAGGTGAACCTTCTGCCCAGTCTGAGATTCTGAATGCTCTGGACTGGGTTTTCATTAAGGCTATCTCTATATTTTGCTGCACTGAGCGATTCTTCATCTCTAACGAGTTCCTCAGTCCCTGCTGCTGAAAAAAAGCCCCACAGCATGAGGCTGCTACCAGCACACTTTACTTTTGGGATGGTACTCTGCAGGTGATGAGCGGAGCTGGTTTCCTTCAAACATGATGCTTAGAATTGAGGATCATCAGACCAGAGAATCTTTTTTGTAAACTCCCAGTGTGTTTTTTTCATGTGTCTTAACTGAAGAGATGATTGAGTTTGGCCACACCGCCATAAAGACTGGATTGGTGGAGTGTTGCAGCGATGTTTGTCCTTCTGTAGATTTCTCCTATCTCCACATATAATCATGGAGCTCAACTAGAGTGACCATTGGGTTCTTGGTCACCATGCTAACCAAAGCCCTTCTCCATCAATTGCTCAGTTTGGCCAGGAGGCCAGCTCTAGGAAGAGTCTTGGTTGTTTCAAACTTCTTCCGTTACGGGTAACAGAGACTACATGCTTCTGTGACCCTTCAATGAAGCAGAATTTTTTTTCTGAACTCTTCCACAGATGTGTGGCTTGACGCAAACCTGTTTCTGAGCTCTACAGGCAGTTCTTTTGACCTCAGGGCTTGGTTTTTGCTCTGATATGCATTATCAGCTGTTAGACCTTTTATTAAGACGTATGCCTTTCCAAATCATACCCATTCAATTGAATTTGCCAGAGGTTAACTTCACTTGAAGTGTAGTAATATCTACAAGCAAAATTAATGCTCCTAAGCTGAATTTCAACTGTCCCAGATAAAGGTATGAATACTTATGCAATGGAATCATTTTAGTTTTTTATTTTTAATAAATTTGCAAAGACGTTAAAAAACAGGTTTTTTGCTTTACAATTATGGTGTATGGAGTGTTGATTGTTGTGGAAAAAAACTAATTTAAAGCAGTTTAACATAAGGCAGCAACAAAACAAAATATGAAAAAATGAAGGGGTATGAATACATTCGCAAGGCACTGTATACAGCAAGCACAAAAAATACTGTGTGAGGGGTGAATGGTAATGTAGATTGTCTTTGAGTCTGTGAACTCTATATACAAGATTTGAATCAGTCGCACCGGTGGAAGATCATGAACGAACGTCCGAGAGCAGATCCAAAGAGTGACCGAAACTGTTAAGCTCCTTGGTAAGTAATCCAATGTCCAGAAAAATAAACGCACAAAAAAACTCCACAAGAGAGGCGGCCATATAATCCCAGAACAGTTTGGTAAGTATTCCACAAGCGCTTGAAGACCCGGGGGGAAACTGACAACGAACAGAGTGAGCACTAACGCTCTCGAACGCCGGTAAGCCGGCTACCTACAGTGGGTACGGAAAGTATTCAGACCCCCTTAAATTTTTCACTGGCAACAATACAGAAAATGGGGTGATAATAGATTAAGCGATCAACAATACATTAGTGTTAATCAACAACTGTATACATAAATCACCCCTTATGTGGCATTGCTACATAAATCCCCTCCCCAAACCATCGGCATCAGAGGAGAGCGACCATACCAGCGTTTCAGGTTTACCACATTAACATTGTCTGTTTTAGGTGGGTTGCCCCAGCAAATGGTGTAATTTATTGGCCCCATTCTTTTTATTACTTCTGCTGGTCCCTCCCACTTGGGCGCTAGATTGGCAGAGTACTTATCTAAGGCCGACGAGAGAGGATGAGTCCTCATCCAGACGAGATCACCCGGCTGAAATTGCGCATCTTTTCTCAGATAATTATAATATCTCGCTTGTCTGGCCTTTTGCACATCCACTCTACGTTTTACCTCCTCTGCCGTCCTGGTTTGTCTTTCAACGAGATGATAGGCTGTTTGATCCGGTGTGGGGGGTTTGTGAATTAATCTTTCCAGGGATCCCGGAAGTTGGTGGCCAATCATTAATTCAGCAGGAGTCTTCCCGGTGGTCTCTTGATAGGCGGAATTAATGGCGAAGCGGAACTCAGGTAACCAATTATCCCATAAGTGATGATATTGCCCCACATACGATGCAATCATGGTTTTTAATGTCTGGTTTATTCTCTCTGTCAGATTTGTCTGAGGATGATAACTTGTGGTGAGTTTTTGGTTGCTTCCCCAGGTCTTACACATTTCGGACAGCATTTTAGAGGTAAACTGAGAACCCCGGTCCGACACAAGATACTTTGGAACGCCCCATCGGGTGAATACTTCCTCTCTAAGTATCCTCACGATTTTTGGTGTCTTACTGTCACATAGGGGGAACAATTCTACCCATTTAGAGTAATAATCTACTATGGCCAGCAGGTAAGTGTTTCATTTCTTGCTGCATGGAAAAGGTCCTATAAGGTTCACCCCCATTATTTGACCAGGTTCTGTGACATTGGGTTTACCATTGTCATGTTTGTATTTTTGACAGATTTTACATCCCTTGAAGTAACTCCAGACGTCAACACGCACTGTCGGCCACCAAGCCACCACTAACAGCCTTAACGGAGTCTGTAGTCTGCCCAAATGTCCACCCATTGGGTTGTTGTGGACGTAATGCAGAAATCCAGGTATTCAAATTTTGAGGGACGACAAACTGAAATTTATCCCCATTCTTCATTGGAACTTGCAGATATAAGACCCCCTGATGCTCTTCGAAGGTAATTTGCTGGCCCTTTACATTCCTGGTTTTAGGTTTTGCTTTCAGACAACTGACCGTTTCATTGCTGTTTTGGGCTTGTGCTCTTTCAGCAAGTGAGTGGGGATTGTCTGAAGAATGTTTAACTGGTGTAACTGCCAGACAAGGTGCTTCTTCTTCCTTTACAGACCCCAGGGCTCTAGACAGCGCATCAGCCTTGGTTAAGGCAGCCCTTCCTATAGTGGACTTGAAAGTCAAACTGCTGCAGTCAAAGGGTCCAACGGGTCAGACGAGAGCTGGTCTTGGGGCTATTAAATACCCAGGCTAAGGCCACATGGTCGGTATACACATCAAAGTGTTTCCCCTCCAGATGATGTTTCCATTTTTCCACCACCCAGACCACCGCCAAACATTCTTTTTCGGAAGTTGAGTAATTAAGCTCCGCTCCGTGTAGCGTTCGAGATGCATAAGCTATTATTCTCTCTCCCTCAGGTGTCTGCTGGCATAGAATGGCCCCCAGACCTCCATCACTGGCATCAGTATGGACCTGGAATGGCTGATTGAGGTCAGGTTGGATTAAGACGGGTGGAATTTAAAGTGACAATTTGATGGTGTCGAAGCTGGCCTGGCATTCAGGGGTCCATTGCCACTTTACATCTTTCTTTTTCAGATTGTTGAGGGGAGCTGTGATATCTGCGAAATGTGGTATGAATTTGTGATACCAGCCGGCTAAACCAAGAAAGCGTTGGAGTGCTAATCAACAACCGTATACATAAATCACCCTTTATGTGGCATTGCTACAAGTTTCCTCGAATAAGCCTCATTGCATAGCTATGCCTCATCCCTTCTTGGGAGCTCTCAGTGGTCCTCCAGGCCTTACAGAGAGATCTGTTTGAGCCCCTTCAGTCAGTTGGACTTGGACTTGTTGGACCTCTATATGAAGATGGTCTTCCTGACTTTGCTCATTTTATCGAGAGGGTGGGGGATCTTCAAGCCAGCAGACTCTCATATCATGTTGCAGACCCTGGCCTGTATATGTGCCCAAGGTTCCCACCACTCCTTTTAGAGATCAGGTGGTAACCTTGCAAGCTATCCCCCCCCCCACAGGAGGAGGACCCTGACCTGTCTCTGTTGTGCCCCATGCGAGCCCTACTCATCTATTTGGAACACACACAGAGTTTCAGACTGTCTGAACAGCTCTTTGTCTGCTTTGGAGGTCAGCAGAAGCGGAATGCTGTCTCAAAACAAAGGATCTCCTACTGGATTGTGGATGCGAAACTTACAGCCTATCAGGCCAGAGGCTTACCATACCCACTGGGAGTGAGGGCACACTCAATCAGGGGCATTGCTGCTTCATCAGCTTTAGCAAATGGTGCCTCATTAGCGGACATTTGTAGAGCTGCAGGTTGGGCTACAACTAATACATTTGCCAGACTATACATTCTGTGAATGGAACCAGTTTCATCCAAAGTTTTGAGCACTTGCTCTTGAACACAGGTGGCTGGTAGGGTTTAGAGCTTGCATTTAGTGTCTTCCCCTCTTTCAGGTGATGTGCACTTATTGAGTCCAGTTCAGTTGCTTCTTGTGAACCCTGGACTACCCTTCCATCACTCAAGCACTGCCTTATGTAGCTGAGTTTAGGGGAGGAACTCGCTGTAAGAATCCATTACGAGTATGTGTCCCTCAAGTGAACTCTCATAATGGATTAGTGCTCCATATGTTGATTGATGTTGATTAGTGCTCCCTTTGGCAGCCCCATATGTGTATTAGTCCACTGCTCTTTTCGAAATAGGATTCAGTGCTTCCCATAGACAGACAGATGGTCTGTCACTTGTTTCTGTGCTTGGTAGTTCTCCCCTTATGTGGAGCCCACCACAGAAACCTTCCCTATGTAGTACTCCCTTTTATTGAGTCCATAGGATATATCTCCATATGTTACCTCCCATTTGGGTAAGATGTGGTCTCTGTAGTGTTCTTTTCCCACTTGGGAATACGAACACTTCCCCAACATTACAACCAGGACTTTTCAACCGCTATTTTTTCTTGTTTTTCTCAAAATGAGAAAAGGCTCTGACTGGAGGTGACCTCTACCTTATATTGTGGCTCTACTGCATGTTGGAGAGTGAGGTCATAATCTTGGACATTGAGGCGCATTTGGTCGTGGCACACTGGACTTGTCAACATCTGTGCCCCCCATGTACTTGTAATGCAGTTCAGCAGCTGTGTAATTTTGTATAGAGACCCCTAGTGTTAAAACTTTGACACAACGTTGAAGTGACCAACTGAAAGGGAATGTCTTGATTACGTACGGTAACCCTCGTTCCCTGATGGAGGGAACAGTTACAGTGGGGAAAAAAAGTATTTAGTCAGCCACCAGTTGTGCAAGTTCTCCCACTTAAAAAGATGAGAGAGGCCTGTAATTTTCATCATAGTTGTGTTCCTTATTCCACAACTCTGAACCGCTTCTGAGTGGGCTGAGATGCTTCTCGACTCCTCAGAACAAAACGAGTGAGCAAATGCCACGCTGGCCTACTTATACATGGCCAGCTATGTTTTTTTTTTGGCAAATTTCATTGGCCTTTTCTCAATTATGTCAGATGTGTCTGGGCTCCCAAGTGCAACATCTCTGTTCCCTCCATCAGGGATAGGGTTACGTATGTTTCCCTTTAAGAAAGGGAATTGTTGTTGAAGTGCTCTTCTCATACCTGCAAACTCACAAGATGTCAAAAAGGTGACATAGTTCGGAATATGAGCCTTGTAGGGATAATTTTTGAGAATTTAACATGTAAATGAAGCATTCTGGTGCACTCTGACAACAAAACAAAGAAAAAAGACAGCATATGCTTCAAGTAAAAAAAGCATATTTATACCACAAACTTTTTGGACAGTGCAACTCTGTTGTCATCGGTGTTCATACTTCTCTTTGTGAGCTGTGGAGTAATTTATTTTTGCAAATTTTAATCTTCACATTAGAGTGCGCATACTATCAACAGACTCCATCTTTTCACTGCAGAGGAAACAGAAGCTGCATCTGAAGTGGCAATAGATGTATTTACACAGACTGTTTAATGAAGCTGAGGTGCCATAAATGCATTTACGCCACAAAATTGGAAAAATGCAATACTTTTAAATATGAAATGAAACCACCAGTAGATGACGGTAAATTACTGTCTTAATGAGCGAGTCATTAGTTATTCATTCAAACGGCTAATTCATTCAAAAACGAAAGCATGCAGAGCCATCTGCTCTCTGTAGCGGTGCTTTGATGTCATACAGCGATCGGTCTGCGCATTGCTGCTTCAAGTCGAACCGAGAAAGAAACTTTGGTCGAACACACTCCTGTCTACGTAACTTTTATTCTCGCTGTAGTATTGTTGCCGCCGCCACCATGTCGTGAAGGCGCTGACATAATGTGTAAAATTTCATTACACCAAATACACAAAATAATGTTCTTTTTAGCAACATCATATGACCCCTTTAAGGAGTTGTTCTTACAACAGTTTCCAGAACACGTTCGTACAGCTCTGGCAAATACTACAGTGAATGATTACAGGGAACTGGCTCAGTTGGCAGATGAATATCAGGCAGCATCACATAAGTGTATGGCAACTGAGTCAGTGGATACATCTATGTACCCTGTCATAAGAGCTGCAGAACGGCACTCAAATGAGCGGCAAGGACTGTGTTTCTTTCATGCTTCTTTCGGGGTGAAGGTCAAACAAGTGTCGTCCTCCATGCACATTCAGCCAGTCCCGCAGCATGCCAACAGTTAGTAGCATTGTAGCCAATGACACTGTTCTAAACATCTACTGTTCATCCCAGACTCGTTATGGGGCTAACATTTCCTATGTGATATGGTTAGTGCCATGCCTGCGTCGCTGTTGGAAAAATGTTTGGGTAAGGTCGGCCCACCACTTGAGGCAGCCAATCAAGGCAAAATAAGCGCATATGGGAAACGGCTAGTACCACTGTGCTTCAACGGACAATCTTTTACATGGGAGTTTGTGTTAGCAGATGTGAGTAGGCCACTTCTGGGAGCAGACTTCCTGTGCACTAATGGACTGTTGGTTGATGTGAAAAACTGCTGTTTAGTTACTGCGAAAGGCTTCAATGTTTTGCCCTGTTCAAGGAGCACCTTTCCTACGACTACTTTGTCCAGAGCATTGACAGAAGGGTGCGAGTTCACTCGTCTACTGGGTGAATTTTTCAATCTCACTAAACCCACCTTCTCCTCAGCAGTGGCCATCTATGGGGTAGTACATCACATCTCTACATCCGAGCCGCATACATACAGTGTATGCCTAGGCTTGTCGACTGGCAGTTGCCAAGGCCGAGTTCATTAACCCTCTGAGGTCGATTAACGCGGATACGCGTTTTGAGGCATCTTCTCCTGATCACACCGAAAATAACTTAAATTACACTTTCAGTTTTGATCTTACAGATAAGAGCAATACATTAATCGAATCTGTAAAGGGTCTACTTTTATTTAAAACTGGGTATAGTGCGATGCTCTAACAGTCCCTGGGCATCACCCCTTCACATTGACCCCAAAGCGGATGGTGGCAGGGGGCGGTTCCCCTACCATCCAAAGTTGATGCCATTACAGAGTTTCCAACTGCCCGCACAACCAAAGCACTGCAGGAGTTTTTGGGGATGGTAAATTTTTACCACCATTTCATTCCACCGGCAGCTGCACTCATGCATCCTTTGTACAAGGCCCTCAAAAGGAACGGCAGGAAGAAACAGATCCCCTGGTCAGAGGAGATGACTAAATCTAGGGCTGGACGATATGGCAAAAATTTATATCACGATATATTTCTTAATTTCAGTAGATACGATATAATTCCAATATCGATATGAACACTATTAAAAAAAGTCTCGTAAAAACTGCCAAGAACGCCACAACAGATGTATGTGCATACAAACTTATGAAAAATGAATTTGCCAAGTCTCTGACACCTCATAAAACCATATAATATTTTTGAAAAAAAAGAAGAAAAAAAATAAATTAATGTTCACCTTTTATTTGTATTTAGCCTTCATTCAAAAAGGAAATGTGAAATTCTTTCAATCCTGCATTTTTTTAATCCAAAATACAGCAAAAACCGTAACATTTTGAAATATATCTACTATTTAAAATAACGGTTTTCTATTTGAAAATATAATTTATTCCTTTTAAAATATATTCAAATAAAAAGCAGTTATTTTAAATATTAAAAATATTTCATTTTTTTTTTGCTGATCAAATAAATGCAGGCTTGGTGAGCAGAAGAGAATTCTTAAAAAATCTTACTGATCAAAAACTTTTGACTGGTAGTGTAGGCTGATAGCCAGCATAAAGAGTATGAAAAGTGCAAACTGATTGAGGAGGCGCTTTAAGAGCTTTAAGAGCGGTTGAACTAGCGGTTTCTTCAGTAATGGCTGTAATCAAATCAGCTCCGCTCATGAACACTTCTTTATTAGATAAAATAAAAATCCCATCGAAACTTTTCTGAAGACAGTCCTTTCCCTTTAGAGATACATTCATATAAAACACCCGCGACAAGTTTTGATTTTAAAACGTGCAGTGCTCATGTTTATTCAATGAAGTCAAACGCCACAAATAAATCAATGTATGGGAAACACTGGTAATGTAGGCTATATCGAAATATCGGAAATGTTTAAAAACCATATCACCGTTACTGAAAAAAAAAATATCGCAATACATATTGATACTGAATTATTGTCCAGCCCTAAAGAAATCATTGGAAGACGCTAAACTCAAGCAACCATATGAGTCCATACAAACCTAAATAGCGGACTGTTCTCTCGTCTTGTACAGTGAAGGGCAAAAACACATAAATGAAGGTCTACATTTCACTGTCTCTTCATATTAAACTGGTTAAAAGTAAATTAATTTAATTGTACACTGCAATACATGAATAGTGTTGATCTGATATGTTGTTATCTGCGATCGTGACGAATGTAACTTGAGGCTTCTCCCGCTTGCATTGTGATCTGTAAACCCTCGCTTCCAAATTAATACCCACAATATTTATTTTAAAATATTTTATATATCCCTCCATGGCATATTTAAGTCCCACTTGAATGGTGGTGCTTCTGTGTCCAAAATTTATCAAAAAGATATAGGGACAAGGTTTTCACACTGACAGCTGTCATTGTAAGACAGTTAGCATCAATAACTAAGGGAGGCAGGACTTACCGATAGGTAAATTGCTGCTCAATTATAATTTGTGCTCAGTTATTAATAATTATTCTTATTATCAATTTTAAAAAGCTTTTGCTGCTTAATATTTTGTGGAAACTTTTTTCAGGATTCTTTGATGAATAAAGAACAAAACAAAACAAACGAACAACATTTATTTGAAATATAATCTTTTGTAACATTATAAATGTTTATACTGTAACTTTGATCAATTTAATGCTTCTTCATGGAATAAATGTATTAATTTCTATTAAAACAGACACACCCCAAACATTTGAATGGTAGTATATGGTTCCTGCATAAGCAGTTTTTTTTCCATTGATAAAAATTTGAAATGTTTCTTGAGCAGCAAATCAGCATATTAGAATGATTTCTGAAGTATATCATACTTTACTGTTTAAGTCATTTAAATTATGAGCTTGTCGCTTCGCAATCTTGGCAATCTACAGTGTCTAAGTAGCTCACTTTTTGTGGCTCTTTCTGATCTGGGTTTAGTCTCATTTATTTGGTGAGTGAAGGAGCTCTCATTAACAGTTACACTCATACTCATTTAACATGAGAACTGGAGACGTGACCTCACACAGACAGAGACACACACACAGAAAAAAATCACTCACAAATCAAAGACGAGGTAGTGAACGCCCTCCTCTGATATGCTGTCATGGAGCCTCACTGTCGAGAAAACAGAGAGAAAGACTGATTAGATTGTATGGAGCAGCTCACCTTCATACTCGTTAGAATGAGGGAGTGAGATTTTCACAGACTCATTTACTCCACAAATTAGAATTATTTCTGATTCTGCTTCCTTTTATTGTCAAAGATGAATAAAGGGCAGATCCATTAAAGCTGAAATGTGTAATTTTTTTTAGTTTAAAATTCTTTCTTCTGTCCCACCTTAATATGCAAACACATTCTATAAGGCACTTTCAAGTGATTTCCTTGAACAGTGAAAATGTTGTGGTGGTATCAACTTGTTTGTGCATCCTAACCTGCTTAACACAGCAACACTGACTCAACCAAAGATGCCACCCACTCGTACGTTAAAAGATGGATACGTAAAGGGCTACCTTAAAATGGACAAATATAGGTATTTACATGGCAAACATCTTTAGCTGCTGACTGGAACAGCCTTCACACAAACAGCAAGCCTACGATGCCTAAAACACTGTATAGGTATGTAGAATTCAGACCATTGCACATCAGTATTAACAATAACTCAGTCTTGCCACACAGCAAAATAAAAAGTGGAAATCTTCTAATGAAACCGAAGAGATCATGACAGATATTGATTAAAGTAAGTAGAGGGAATTCCTAATGTAATTTATCAAAGGAATCAAAAGCCTTGACCTTTTGACTTAGAAATATGGATGGACTACATGGGGGAAAAAAGAGACAGAGAGGAATCCCCTCTGTATAAATATCTCATACATCTTCTCTCATCTATGATACAGTTGGTTGCTCAAACCTGTTGCCATAGTGACAGAAAGAGAATGGCTTTCCAGCTGATGGTTGCTTTGGAGAGGAGAAATCCCTCTGCTAGTTTAGGAAAGCCACTGGGTTTTAGATAGATAGATAGATAGATAGATACAGTGGTGTGAAAAAGTGTTGGCCCCCTTCCTTAGATAGATAGATAGATAGATAGAGACAGAAGATAGTAAGGTTGTCAAATTTACATTGGAATAAAACTGTTAAAACTTTTTGTCATCTGATGTAATCTCTGGAACAAAAACACATTGAATTGTTTCAATGGCTTAGTGTTCTCATGTAAGAAGATGAACATATGGGGGCGGGAATGCGATACTAAAATTTCAAGCATATCTGTAGCTTTGTGTTATAGCTATAATTACTGCTAGAATTCACCCACGCTTGTAATCTCGCAGCTGGCTAGGAGGTTGTGAGTGTGGGCAGAAAAGCATGGCCATTTTTAGCTGTTACCACCTTAACAGTTAGAGGTCAGATTTGCATGACCTAATTACGATGAATCACTCAGCACTGAAAAATCCATGAATGTGAGCACTATGAAAGAAATTTAATTGTCGTAATGTAGATATTTAATAGTTTATGCATGGACTTAAAACAGAGTAAGTGATCCAACACTGTGTCCAAACAAGAGTGAAAATCCATACTCAATACTCTTGCAGTGCAATGTTGCGATGTTGTATCTGAGTTTAAATTAGATTTTCTCCAAAATAGCCATAACAAGTGATTAGACCTTTTATCGGTTGCTTCACTGTGACACTGGGTAGCTTCACCGGTCAAGGAAGTGCATTTGGGGGTGCCAGCTACATGGTCTGAACCACTACCTCTTTGCCCTCATGGGCTTTCAATCCATGCTAAAGTATTCTGTATTCACTCTTCTGCCCTGGATCCACAATGGGATTTCCATTTCTCGCTTGTGCCCCAGTCACGCTCACCAAACAGCTAGATCATTTTTGCTTTCACTGAAGACACAAAAATTACAGTGAAGCTTGAACATTGTCATGTCACATTTGGTTTGAATACTTACTATATTTTAAATGCTGTACATAAAACAGCTCATAAAACAGTGGCAGTTTTTGTGCTGTAAGGCCATGGCAAGTGAACCTTCACTGGAGAATGTGAGTGCATGTGGCTGCACTTACCAATGTTGGGATTCTTGAGTAGACGACAAATCCGGGCCTCTCGTTCCAGTTTTTGGTGATCTACAAAAAAGAAAAACATGTTTGTGTTTGTTAAAAAAAAAAAAACATCTCCCGACTCTTCTGAAAGCACTTGACTGTTTAACTTGTCTTTGGATAAATGTTTCTGCTGAATGACATAAAGTGAAATGTTTGTTTAGCAATGGAAATTAGTGAATATCATAGGACAGATATGTTTTGGATCTGAACTCTGCTCTACTGGTTTAAATTAGGAAAACCAAAAAAGGTTAAAAAAAAATGTTGTCTCTACTCATTCCTCTGAGGTCAAGTAATTAGATAGAATATGCAAAATGCAAACAATATAAAAAACAAGCAAACAATAGTAATTGCAATCTAATGATGAACTCTAAGATTTAATTGTGATGGACTGCAATATTTCAAAAAAGTCTTGAAGCTTTTTTGGGTGAATTTCATGCAAATGTAGACGAAACAAAGGAAAATGAAAGCATATATATATATATATATATATTAGTGCTGGGCAACAATTACAATATTTAATCGCATGATTTTCTGCAATAACAATTGCATTGTTATACACAAAATTCAAAAATGAATTCAAAAGTAGTGTATTGTACCCTTTTTTATTTAAAAGTACTGCTATATGAACAAAAGTGCAATAACATTTGGTTTGCAAACAATTTAAACAAATAAGGTGCTTTTTTACACCAGTGTTCCTTTCACATAGTAGCAGTTAAAATATTTATTGTAAATCTCAACTTATAATATTAATGTAATCAAATTAAATATAAAACCAAAGTTATTTGCCACTGCCGGGGCATTAACGTTTTTATAGAAAATATTTTATAGTTTGTTACAGAAAAACAAGTTATGCTCAGAGTCCAGAGCCTCGATCATAACATTATAACAGGCACCTTCCGAGTAGACCTGCACTATTGCGGGACCCAACGCAGCAGAGTGCAGTGCGGGACAACACTTGATGGGTGGGTAGAGACTCGTGTGAGCGGGATGCGGGAGAATAAGGGTGTACTCACACTAGGCAATCTTAACCGTGCCCTAGCACGTTTGATCCCCAAAGCCCGGTTCGTTTGACTAGTGTGATCGCTCCGCGCCGCGCTCAGGCGTGGTTCGTTTAGCCATCCCTGGCTCGGTTGGAAGAGGTGGGCCAGAGCACGGTTCACTTATATATAGATCAGTGAGTACAGAGCAGAACTTATGATACGTGCTGCATGATTGCGTGAACATTTCTGAGCGGCAAGAGCGATTTTGTTACCGCGTTCCAAATGACTCAAAATAATAAACCACAAAGTTAACAAAAGGATGCACGCCACTGTGCTGAGTGAGAGCGCTTCTCTGCTGTTTTCACATGCTATCGGAAACTTACTATTTCCCACTTATGAAGTTGTGAGCTCTTCATGTGAGCGCTGCTGCTAGCTTCACCCCATATGCTCTCATTGGTTGAGACGCGTGATGACGCCCATCCCAAGCCAGTACTGTTAAGTGTGATGGACTGCTATATTTCAAAAAAGTCTTGAAGCTTTTTTGGGTGAATTTCATGCAAATGTAGACGAAACAAAGGAAAATGAAAGCATATATATATATATATATATTAGTGCTGGGCAACAATTACAATTTTTAATCGCATGATTTTCTGCAATAACAATTGCATTGTTATACACAAAATTCAAAAATGAATTCAAAAGTAGTGTATTGTACCCTTTTTTATTTAAAAGTACTGCTATATGAACAAAAGTGCAATAACATTTGGTTTGCAAACAATTTAAACAAATAAGGTGCTTTTTTACACCAGTGTTCCTTTCACATAGTAGCAGTTAAAATATTTATTGTAAATCTCAACTTATAATATTAATGTAATCAAATTAAATATAAAACCAAAGTTATTTGCCACTGCCGGGGCATTAACGTTTTTATAGAAAATATTTTATAGTTTGTTACAGAAAAACAAGTTATGCTCAGAGTCCAGAGCCTCGATCATAACATTATAACAGGCACCTTCCGAGTAGACCTGCACTATTGCGGGACCCAACGCAGCAGAGTGCAGTGCGGGACAACACTTGATGGGTGGGTAGAGACTCGTGTGAGCGGGATGCGGGAGAATAAGGGTGTACTCACACTAGGCAATCTTAACCGTGCCCTAGCACGTTTGATCCCCAAAGCCCGGTTCGTTTGACTAGTGTGATCGCTCCGCGCCGCGCTCAGGCGTGGTTCGTTTAGCCATCCCTGGCTCGGTTGGAAGAGGTGGGCCAGAGCACGGTTCACTTATATATAGATCAGTGAGTACAGAGCAGAACTTATGATACGTGCTGCATGATTGCGTGAACATTTCTGAGCAGCAAGAGTGATAGATCTGTAAAGCAATATATTGTGAGAGAGGGCCATGTGTTACCGCATCCCAAACGACTCAAAATAATAAACCTCAAAGTTAACAAAACTATGCACTCCACTGTGCTGAGCGAGAGCGCTTCTCTGCTGTCTTCACGTGCTATCGGAAACTTCCTATTTTCCACTTATAAAGTCGTGATTAGAGCACGTTGCATTCTTTTCTGTTAAAAATAACAGTGATCAGTGGTTTGTGAATGTTGATGCTTAGTCTAAATAATTTGATCGGGAGCATTCATGTGAGCGCTGCTGCAGTCTTAGGCCCACCCCAAATGCTCACATTGGTTGAGACGCGTACTAATCCCAAGCCAGTACTGATCAACATCTCACCCCTCCTGTGACCCATGATTTGTCTGTATGTGTATTCAGAGCCAGTGAGCAATGGACTTTCATAATAATAAAAAACGTCTCAGGTTACGCATGTAACCATGGTTCCTCAAGGGAACGAGACGCTGCTAGAGGTTTCGGGTTAATGTTTAATGAATAGCTTCGGGTTCGGGTCGGGCTCGGGCTTATAGCTAAACTAAAACTATATGCAGTAGCCTAGGCTATGCTGCTTTCATAGACGCATGCACACAAATTATAGCACACGACAACACAGCACGGAAACTTTTATTAGTAAAATAGCTTTGACAGGCTACTGACTGACTCGTAACTTTATATTTCTCTGCAATGAGGGGGTAAAATCGCTGTTTTTGAAACAACTAAGCCTCATTGCTTGTAGAGAGAGGCGCGCACAGATGCAGGTTCACACACGCAACTTTCATCCCTCTCTCTCGCTCTCTCTCTCTCGCTAATTCAAATAAATTATATAATTCATTCAAATAAATGCGATCTTACCACACTGCATCTCTGTGTCTGATTTAAAGCAGGCTGAATGCTAACGAGCCTTAACTGATGAAAATGACCATAATTTGCATGATGAATTATCGTCTTGTCGTATACAACCATTCAAAAACTCGGCAGAATTTATGTGACCGAGGCACCTGATGTTCATAAACTTTCATAACTGGTAAGTGTTTTTTCTTTTGCCTTGTGAACTGGCCGAGCCTTAATGATTCTGTTTCTTTTCATGTATTTTTTTACTGACCGTTGCATGCAATAGTGAAATACAGCATTTTTGTTTTAATTGGCTATTCGTTGTAAAAAAAAAAAAAAAAAGATTTCGGGTCGGGTTCGGGCTCTAAATTGAACTGTGCCGCTTGGGTCGGGTTGGGCTGGGTCAGACGATCTCGGGTACGGGTCGGGTTCGGGCTTCAGTTTAAAGCCTGTGCAGAGCTCTAGACGCTGCGTCGGAGGACGCTTTGGGAACGCCCTTCAGTGTGACCGGCTCTGAACCACGTGTGTAATCAGTCCAATGGATGGGCGAGACGTCACGGGCAGGGTGACGTAGCGACCAGAAAGCTTAAAAGCACGTGCGGTGAAACCGGCGTCAGCTTTCTGTCATTCAGCAAGAGCTCTGTGTGTGTGTCAGTCTGATATCTGTTTGTGAGTCTTATTTAGTGTTGTCTGCACCACCTTGCATCTATTCCCCGGGTCTCGGCCCCTGCCTCAACAGGATGTCTGCTCCCAAATTGAGATGCCCAGGAATGTGAACTGCTCTCAGCGAGAGAAGTTTACCCTGGGACCACACAAGGATCTGGTACGCTAGTTTGTACAAACGGCGTGAGCACAGACTTTCCTGGTGGTTAATGTAAGAGACCACCGCTGTGTTGTCGGTGTGCACCAACACATGGTGATCTCTTAGGTCTGGGAGGAAGTCTGCCCCCTCAGGGGCCACACCCACAACTCCCACAGCTCCGGGCGGGGTGGATGATCGTACCCTCCGCCTGTGAGAGGAGATCTCTCCTGATGGGAATCTCCCATGGAGTGCCGTCGAGGAGAGAAATCAGGCCCGACACTTGGCCCTGCCAGAACAGGGCTACTAGCAGAAGACGGACCCCGTCCCGGCACACTCTCTCCAGAACTCCCGGGAGCAGAGCGATCGGGGGAAAGGCGTACAGACGAAGCCTCGGCCATGTCTGTACCATGGTATCCAGCCCCAGTGGAGCTGGATGAGTGAGAGAGAACCAGAGGGGACAGTGCGATGTCTCTCGAGTCGCAAACAGGTCCACCTGAGCCTGGCCAAAAACTCACCAAGGTTTCCTCCACATGTCCAAGGCACATAGGCATCGCCGCATGGGTTTGCCCTCTGGGTGAATGCCTTGGTTTTGAGTCACCACTGTAGGGGTCTCATGTACAGCAGACCAAGAAGTATCACGTTGGACGCAGCTGCCATCTGACCCAGCAGTCTCTGAAACTGCTTAACAGTGAGTGACCGGCCTTCTCTGACTCTCGCGACTGTGGGAGGAACGACTCGATCCGAGCAGGAGACATACGTGCCTGCATCGTGGTCGAATCCCACACCACGCCCAGATAAGTGGTTCTTTGTACTGGAGAAAATCTTAACCCCAGCTCTTTCGTGTGAATGAGAACGACATCTCGATGTCAAACCACCATGTGCTCTGATTGAGCTAATATCAACCAATCGTCGATGTGGTTGAGTCATGAAAGTGTGGGGTGAGAGTGCAAGGCCAAAGTTAGAACCGGTATTGGTAGGCTTTTTCCCCCAAAAGCAAGCCTCAGGAACTTCCTAGGATGAGGAAGGATGCCCTTCATCCTTCCTCGGAACGGTGAAGTACAGGCTGTAGGACCCGGACTCTGCTGCGCGAGAAGGGACCACCTTGATGGCCTCCATCCTCAGAGAGTGTCTACTTCTGTTCCATTACCAGAGCCTGCTCGGGCCCCACCAGGGTGGGAAAGGCCCCGTTGAATTGAGGCGGAGGAGAACCGAACTGGATTCTGTGGCCTCTCACTACAGTGTGCAGGACCCGCTGAGACATATTTGGCAGTAGTTTTCATGCTGCCAAATAGTCTACTAAGGGAATCAGTCTCTCGAGAATGACCTCTGGTGCGCCTAGAGCAGCTAGCTCGGTGCCCTGAAGCGGCGGACCGGCAGGGGATGACCGTACTAGCTGATCTAGAGACCTCCGTAGAGGTAGCGAGCCTCTTAATACCGCTGCATTTCCGGGCAGTAACTGAGAGAAGCGCTCGCCGGAGACCGCTGCACCCTGGAACACCGGCAGGGTTGGCAGACTGATCTCCTGAGGGCACTGAGGAGAGACGGGCACCGTGCAATGCGGTGTACACCGCTGCTCCCCAGAGGGAGCTGGCCCTCAAAAAGTCCTAGGCCTTAGGCGTCAGGACGTTTACGACAAAGACTATCCAGCGAGAATGACGGTCCGCTGAACCGCCTTCCACTAGAAGCCTTCGGCCTGGGAGCGCCACACTGACTCTAGACTCTGCGGAGTACGAGAAGTGAGGCCCTCAGAATGAGGGGCTGGAACACGGTAGGTTGGGACTGCTCCCGCCCAGCAGCCCCTGCTGACCGCCTCAACCTCCTCAGAGGAAGAGAGGTAAACTCGTGCTCTCACTCGAGAAAATTTTATTTATTTTTTTTCCCAAGTGCCCCTGTATATTTAACTTCTCATAGTCAAATAAATACTTCATTTTATTCCTCAAAATTAAATGCAGTCAAACAACCAGAGGAGTAAATTCGTTCTGGTGAGTAAGATTCACATCAAAAACCTTATGATGTAATAAAAGCGTTACCTCAGCAGTGCGCAAGCTGCTCAGTCACACAAACAACATCAATCTCCTCAGAGAAAGATGGCAAGCTCTCACTCAGAGGGAGAAGAACCGCAGCACGGGCTTCCAAGCTTCGAGAACAAGCTCTAGATCTAGGGAACACGGGTGGAGATAGGACGAGCCGTCTCCAACCCGTCCACCAGATCATGTGCGATTCCCGCGATCTCAGTCGCTGCCGTACCTCAGCAACACTCCTTGGAGAGTGCCCGGCGAGAGCGGAGTGCTTAACAGCGGGAAAAGCACAATCCACCCCCCGAGAGCCGACTGCGCGAGCTCCGCTCCCCATTAATGCTGCTCATTATAATATCAGGCATAATATGCGTGTGTAACTGATGCTTGCGCAACTGGCGAGCTCTTTGACGTCCTCCGTATCAATCTCCTCGGAGAAAGACAGGCGGAGCGTTGCGCCCTCTCCCCGGGGGGAAGTACTGCAGCGCGGGCTTCCGAAACCCTGAGAGCGGGCACCGGATCTGGTGGTTAAGGAAGTAGATAGGGACGCGCCCGTCTACATTCCCTCCACTGGATCCATATGCGAAACCCACGAGCACAGCCGCCGCTCCGCCTCGGCGAAAGCGGGGCCGGCACCACGAGGAACGCTAGTGAAGGCTCCCTCCTCAAAGAGAGCCCTCTGAGAGCGAAGCAAGGCAGTAACAAACGCTACCAAAATGGGCCATCAGCTCCTTTTTTTTCGAGAGCTGACTCTGCGTGCTTGCTCCCAAGCAGACAACAGACAAATTGTGTGTATCCCCACCTGTAAAGTAACGCGGGCAGGGAGGAACACACAGCCTGAACGCTGTCTGCCCTCGCCATAGGTGTCTGGTTTTGTCTTGATATTTCGTGACAGACAACACTAAATAAGACTCACAAACAGATATCAGACTGACACACACAGAGCACTTGCTGAATGACAGAAAGCTGACGCGGTTTCACTACACGTGCTTTTAAGCTTCCTGGTCGCTACGTCACCCCGCCCATGACGTCTCGCCCATCCATTGGACTGATTACACACGTGGTTCAGAGCCAGTCACGCTGAAGGGCGTTCCCAAAGCGTCCTCCGATGCAGCTCGAGTTCCTGAAGAGGAACTGTGTTAATGCGCGATAAAATAATTGTCGGTGTTAATCAATTAATGCGCTAACGTGATAATAACGCGTTATCTTGCCCAGCCCTAATTATATATATATATATATATATATATATATATTATTAGTAGAAGTAGTAGTAGTATTATTAGGGACATTATATTTAAGACAATCTTTTTACTGTACTTTAACTATTTTATCTATTTTGTGTAAAAGTAAAATTTGTGAAGTATATTTGTAAATAATATCTTTGTAAATAATAAGTAGCCTAAATAAAATAAAAATCTTAATGTTACAGTTGTTGCCATTATAATATTGTATTTTTACTCACACTGACAAAAAGGACAAGAAATTACACTGTAAAACAGGGAATAGTATTGCAGAACGGATGTAGAATGTAATTTGAAAGTGCAGAAGTTGACCTTTTTAAAATAATTGTGTTCTGGTGTGCAAATGAAGGAAAGGTGGAAGATGGAAAGAAAGAGAGAATGTGCTTGTGTATATATGTGTCTAATATAAATGTGCAAGACACAGCTAAGGTTGGATTATGGTCCAGACCATACTTTTGGCCTCAAGTAGGTTGAGCAGTCTTTGATCTAGGGAGACAGCAGCAGTAGGATGGGTAGTGGAAATGGAATTCACCCATATACTCCAGATTCTGTTTAGCCAATAAGATTGTTTGTCTCTAAAGTCTTAATCCCAGAGCTCCAATCAGATGTGCTTTTGCAGCCATAATCCCAATCGCTTGAGCCATTAATGAGACACAGCATGCTGTCTGGAGTCTGTCTATCAGGTATATGTCTAAAAGGAAGATGGGAAACCTATGACATAACAGGATTAAACTCATTGCTTGCAATAGCGACAAGGGTTTAAATGTCCTTCTCTGTTTGTGGCTTCATGTTCATGTAAAATAACAGCCTCTAAAAACAACTCATTCTGGACAAGTGTTATCAATTTTGTCCTATTCTCTTTATTAGAAAGGTTTGGCCAAATTCCATGCTCTTCATTAAATGTGCCAGATGGAGAGTTTTTCATTCAAATCTAGTTTTTGCATATTTTAAGTGTTGCATTGACCCAGATCAGTCAGTTCCCATCTGACAGAAACTGAGCGAATGCCAGAAATGGGGCAGCTATTTTCAATGTTGTCAAATCAAGTCAACTGTCCACTGAAATGCATAGTACAGAGGAAAAAAAGAGAAGGTGAACAAGTCATAACCAGGTCCAAATTGACTTTTTTATTATTATTATTATTTTATTATTTCTGATTATAATTGGGAAAATTGTTAAATAGAAAATGGTAGATGGAGCTCAGAGTAATGCAGAAATCAAAATATAGTTAAAGATATTCGAATGTTAGCTTTGAATTGTGTGCGATATCTACACCAATATTGGTACTAGACAAAACTGAAAAAAATAATTATTGTTTTCAAGCAGGTTGCCCAAACACTTCCCTATCTTCTGAGATAACGTAAATGTTAAATAAGTGTAAAACAGGACTGCCATCCGCTCAGTGTACAAAACATAGTGTGCTACTTAACCATATTTTTGGGACAAATTTGAACCCAGAATTGAGCTAAATTTGACAAAAACTCTCAAAACACTTATTGTAAAAACTACTATAAAAATTAAGTCAAGTAAATTAAGAACTGATAAAAAGTTTAGTATTTTGATGTGGTGAAGGCAGATATCCACAGCCATAGTTCTCTCCAGCTAATGCAAGATTCATTCATTCAAATGATGTCTAGTAGCAGCTTGACAGGTACAAAGTTTGCATAAGAAACAAATTAGTCCAAAAGAGGCGAAAGAGAAACTTGAAAAAGAGTGGTGGATTGAAATAAGAAAAAAAATGCACTAAATGGAAACTCACAAATTCAGGTGGAAGTAAGTACAGTGGGGTGGGACCTTTTCAAAAGGTAATAATATGTACACTTTAAGTACAAATATGTACTTTTAATATACTAATATGTATTTTTAAGGTACTATTATGTACCATTAAGGGATAAATAAAGTACAAAGATGTACCTTTTTAGCTTTTGTAACTTAGGGTACTGCCCCAGTGACAGCTTTGTGTTTGTGAAGCCCGCAGGATGTAATGCTAAATATTTCAAACCATTGTGTGTCATATTGTTATACTGACCTCATTTTGTCTGTGTGTTAAATTTGAATTAAACATGCAGCAGTGAAGTCATGTGACAATGCACACTACAAGAGGTGAACAGTTATTTCATAAATATATGGCTGTTTTTTCTCATTTTAGATCAAATGTAATGTTTAAATGTCTTAGTTTTATGCACAAATAATGAGTCAAGATGCACAGGTGTTTTTTGTTTTGGTTACATTAACAATTGCATGAACACAACTGCATCATAAAAGTGGCCCCTGCACTAGATTCCAAATTCTCAAAAGTCATACAATAGCTCTGTAAAACAAGCAGACCACATTCATTGCAACTGCACGAAAAAGAGCAACCAGTAAAAGCAAGATAGCCATATGGATTTAGAGCGACGTGGGTGAATAAATGATGACAGAATTCTCATGTTTATGTGAATCAGTCCTTCAATCAATACAAATGTGATATTTTTCAACAAATGATCAGTAACAGGATGTGGACAACCCTCAGAAAATGATGGAAGAGTTGATGATAAAAAATAAATATATATATATACAGTGGGTACGGAAAGTATTCAGACCCCCTTAAATTTTTCACTCTTTGTTATATTGCAGCCATTTGCTAAAATCATTTAAGTTAATTTTTTTTCCTCATTAATGTACACACAGCACCCCATATTGACAGAAAAACACAGAATTGTTGACATTTTTGCAGATTTATTAAAAAAGAAAAACTGAAATATCACATGGTCCTAAGTATTCAGACCCTTTGCTCAGTATTTAGTAGAAGCACCCTTTTGATCTAATACAGCCACGAGCCTTTTTGGGAAAGATGCAACAAGTTTTTCAGGGGCTCCTCTGCCATTCCTCCTTGCAGATCCTCTCCAGTTCTGTCAGGTTGGATGGTAAACGTTGGTGGACAGCCATTTTTAGGTCTCTCCAGAGATGCTCAATTGGGTTTAAGTCAGGGCTCTGGCTGGGCCATTCAAGAACAATCA
>NW_015505956.1:467879-468842 GCF_001515645.1 Sinocyclocheilus grahami
TTTTTTTTTAATCAAAGTCCATTCTGTCAGTCCACATATGTTAACTGACATAAAACACTAACAAATTTTGGCCTGAATTTCTGTCAAATCTTTTGTAGACAAAATAATACACTGTTAAAGTCGTGTTGGAGACATGCTGAAATCGTGTTTGGTCTCATACTGTATCACGTACCTTGTCAGTGTCATGCGCTTTGCTTGGCCATTTGTTGTGATAAACAGGAAAGTGTGTTCAAGCGCCAGCAAAACACAGTGTAAAGAAATACTCTTTGAGAGAAGGAGTCAATCAGCAGAAGCTAAAAGCAGCTCGTAAGTGTATTTATTTCTTGTCTCAGTGTTTAGTCCAGTTGTCGTTGCTAGGAAACCTAACAATCCTAACAACCTGCATACTTTGCCTATGTCTACTAATACACTACTTTCTTTTCTATTGGTCTCTGGAATTGCCAGTCTGCTGTAAACAAAGCAGATTTTATTACTTCTATTACAAGTCATTCAAGACTAAACCTCATGACCCTGACAGAGACGTGGATCAAACCAGAGGACAATGCTACTCCTGCAGCACTCTCCAATAATTTATCTTTTTCCCACTCCCCCCTTCTGACTGGAAGAGGTGGAGGTACTGGTCTGCTTATCTTTAGTGATTGAAAATGTAATCCTTTACCATCTCTGAGTATCAACAGCTCCTTTGAATCACATTCAGCCACTATTACCCACCCTCTTAAAATCCATTTTATAGTTGTTTATCGATCCCCAGGACCACTAGGTAACTTCGTGGAAGAATTAGTTGTGCTGCTCTCAACCTTTCCTGAGGATGGTACTTCCCTAGTTATGCTTTGATGACTTCAACATCCACCTAGATAAACCTCAGGCTGCAGACTTCCACACTCTGCTTGCCTCTTTTGATCTAAAGCGAGTGTTAACTACGGCTACTCACAAATCAGGCAACCAACTGGACCTTATTTACAC
>NW_015505956.1:469063-485889 GCF_001515645.1 Sinocyclocheilus grahami
ACATACACTCGTTTTCATCCTTCTCTCCACTCTCTGAGGCAGAAGTCTCTAAACTCATCCTTTCCAATCATCCTACTACTTGTCCGCTTGATCCTATTCCATCTCATCTCCTTCAAGCAATTTCTCCTGCCGTTGGACCTTCACTCACTCACATCGTTAACACATCCCTTGTTTTTCCCTCAACATTTAAACAGGCTCGTATAACCCCACTTCTTAAGAAACCCACTCTTAACCCAACTCTTTTAGAGAACTACAGACTGGTTTCCCTTCTACCTTTCATTTTGTGATTGATGATAAGCTGAATTTCTCAGACCACATTGCTAAAACTGCCCGTTCCTGCAGATTTGCTTTATACAACATTAGGAAGATCAGGACCTTTCTTTCAGAACATGCAACACAACTCCTTGTTCAAGCTCTTGTTCTATCCAGGCTGGATTATTGCAATGCTCTCTTGGCAGGTCTTCCAGCCACTTCTATCAAACCTCTACAATTAATCCAAAATGGCGCTGCAAGATTAATCTTTAATGAGCCAAAAAGAACGCATGTCACACCCCTGCTCATCAATTTGCACTGGCTACCAGTACCTGCTTGCATTACATTCAAAGCATTAATGTTTGCCTACAAAATCACCACTGGCTCTACACCCATTTACCTAAATTCATTACTTCGAGTTATGTGCCCTCTAGAAGCTTGCGTTCTGCATGTGAACGGCGTATTAATGTGCCATCTCAAAGAGGCACAAAATCACTTCTAACTCTAGCACTTTCTATTCTATTTTAATTCTACTTCATCTACATTTATCTTCTTTTTTATTAAAAAAAATTAAATTATTTATATTATTCTATTCTATTTTTTCTATTCTATTTACTTGTTTTTCTTTGTGTGTGTGTGTGTGTTTATGTGTGTGTATAATGTATAATGTATGTATATATATATATATATATATATATATATATATATATATATTTATATCACATATTAAAGGGAAAAAAGCAAAACACTTCATTAGGAAAAACTGACTTGATTGAATTTCAGTCATCCTTCTGCCACGTCTAGTTCCACATCACTTAACATGTGGATTGCTCTCAGTGTGGAAGAAAAATTACTTAAAGGTGCAGTAGGAGATCTTGGAAAATGCTAACTTTAGCCTGATAGCACTGAAGCGAACGTCCCACCCTCCCTGCAATCGCCGTCCAAAGCCACGCCCCCTGAACGCATATACGCTCACTCACAGACCAGAATATCAGAGACAAATTTACTACAATAGGCTACACCAGCGGTTCCCAATTCCAGCCCATGTTCCGAAGTTGAATAAATTTCAACGGATTTCCCCTGCTTAGGGAGTAGGGAGCAATGAACACTGTGTTATCATATTGATCGGAACACAGTTCATGCACGTAGCTCTTCTAACGAGCTGGTTATCTGAATCGGGAGTGTTAACTAAGCGAGAGATGCAAAATACATGCGCGAGGACTGGAATTGGGAACCGCTGGGCTGCCTACATCATGTGTCATTCACCGGTGAGAAAACTTTACAAGTACTACAATACCAGGAAGGAAGATTGGGTTGTTGATGTTTGTCTGCCATTCTCGCTCTGTCTGCACAGCGTGCGTGAACGTGCTGATGACGTATCCTGTCTGCGCGAACCTGGTGCGCAGAGGTACTCTATGCTAATACATACGTTGACAGACAGGTAGGAAAGTAAATTAAAACGCTCGGACTGAGCGTTTTGATTGGACGAACATTTCTTGGTCCTACACCTTCCACAGAATATATAAATACAGATAAATACATTTAGACCACTTAACTTAATGCTTGCTATCAGGATGTGAAGAGACTTTCAACCAGCATAACAAAAGCTGGAAATTGTCTTGTCACTCATTAGGACAAAGTGTTAGATTGCTTTATACAGACACAACTTATGTAAGCATGGCAGTAGCCTAATTTTATGGGGCCCAAGACAAAAGGGGGTTCTGGAAAATTCAGTTTGTTAAAGTATAAGAGAAAACCACAGGCTGTCAACAAGTTTAAAGCAGATGGACAAACAGACTTAGTACTGTATAGACTGCACTGAAGAAATCTACACACAGCAAGGACTTTTAGATGCTGGAACCCGTTTCTACTTCTTCAATTTCCTTTTCATGAAAACTTTAGATTACTAAGAACTGAATCATATGCCATTATTTTTTCATATTACTTTGTGACTATGGTGAATGTCCATTAGTTTTTCTTCTCTAGCAAGCTGTCTGTCTTCTATTTTGTTTCTTCTCAGGACGTTCTAAAGGCAATGTCAACCCATCAGTCAAACTTCTGCTGTCTGTTTATGTTTACATCTATGGCTCTTTTTTTTAATCCTCTATTTTTGGTAACCTCACCCGTGTCTGTATATGCAAATGTGCATCTGATAATCCCAGCCCTATTCAAACGAGCTGAGGACTCAGACCCTGCATTGTTTTTCACCGCAAATGCTCATTTGAATAGCTTGATTACATTTACAGGACATACAACAACATTGCAGAAATGGCTGTTAGAATGTACAATAATAAATCTAGTAAGTAGGGGTGGAGGAAAAAATTGATACAGCATAGTATCGTGATATTTTCAGCGGAAATACTGTATCGATACACGGACGCCAAGTATCGATCTTTTATTATACTATTTGATAGAATAATAAAATTAATTTCTTTACAATCCCCTAGATGGTGGTGTTGAGTTTTTTTCTGGTGAGGTCAGCTGGGTCACCTTAAGCATGCAGTAAGTTAGTAAATTAAAGAGGGCGGCATTGCGGAAAGTTATCAGGAAAGCCCCGTCCGCGTTTAAATAGGATGTATGGACTTACGTTGGATTTGTAAACAAGGAGGGGATGTAAGTAGGGATGCACCAAAAATATAGGCTACATATAATAATAATAATATATATGGCGCGCCGCGTCGCGCCCCGCCCGGCAGTGTTCAGCGTGCATGTTTCACTCTCCTCGTTACTGCGCAGTTTGACGCTCCGCTCAATATTCCAATCTATGAATGTGCTCATGCTCACCGGAAAAGCAAAGTCTGCACAAATGACGCGCTGACAGAAAATTTCTATGCTGTATAGCCTTTACTGTATAGGCCTACTTGTTCCGGTTTGCAGTAGCGCTACTGTGCTGTAACATGGTGTAGGCTAGTTCAGCTGTACTGAGCAACGCTGGTTAGTGTTGGGTCGTTCTTGAACGATTCGTTTATTTTGAACGAATCTTTAAAATGACTCGGGAGGAACGAGTCGTCTCGGGGAGTGATTCGTTCAGTCACGCATGCGCAACATCCTATAGGTTCTGTACTGGAATTAGTCAAGTAGTTCACCTGGTTCGAGTCTTCGGGTTTGAGTCGTTCATTCATCACGTGACAGCCCCATAAGTTTAACCAATGCAGTCTGAGCCGGAAAGAGACTAAATAATAATAACCAACTCTTTATTTCTTTTGTTACAACATTCAGTGTTATGGAAAAGAACCATAATGACAGAAATTCACACATTTATAAACTGTAATAAGTAAAAAGCTACAATTTGAGACCAGAAACGCATCACGTAACTGTAAGAGTAAATAATAATTATAATAATGATGATAATAATAATAATAATAATAATAACTATGCACCCATTTGTAAGGAAGCTTGTAAATTAACTAATTTCTCTATCCAATGCTGTCCACAAAAGAACAAACGATTCGAAAGACTCGAGAGATGAACTAATCAATTCTCTTTCCGGCTCAGACTGCACTGGTTGAAATCTACACACAGCAAGGACTTTTAGATGCTGGAACCCGTTTCTACTTCTTCAATTTCCTTTTCATGAAAACTTTAGATTACTAAGAACTGAATCATATGCCATTATTTTTTCATATTACTTTGTGACTATGGTGAATGTCCATTAGTTTTTCTTCTCTAGCAAGCTGTCTGTCTTCTATTTTGTTTCTTCTCAGGACGTTCTAAAGGCAATGTCAACCCATCAGTCAAACTTCTGCTGTCTGTTTATGTTTACATCTATGGCTCTTTTTTTTAATCCTCTATTTTTGGTAACCTCACCCGTGTCTGTATATGCAAATGTGCATCTGATAATCCCAGCCCTATTCAAACGAGCTGAGGACTCAGACCCTGCATTGTTTTTCACCGCAAATGCTCATTTGAATAGCTTGATTACATTTACAGGACATACAACAACATTGCAGAAATGGCTGTTAGAATGTACAATAATAAATCTAGTAAGTAGGGGTGGAGGAAAAAATTGATACAGCATAGTATCGTGATATTTTCAGCGGAAATACTGTATCGATACACGGACGCCAAGTATCGATCTTTTATTATACTATTTGATAGAATAATAAAATTAATTTCTTTACAATCCCCTAGATGGTGGTGTTGAGTTTTTTTCTGGTGAGGTCAGCTGGGTCACCTTAAGCATGCAGTAAGTTAGTAAATTAAAGAGGGCGGCATTGCGGAAAGTTATCAGGAAAGCCCCGTCCGCGTTTAAATAGGATGTATGGACTTACGTTGGATTTGTAAACAAGGAGGGGATGTAAGTAGGGATGCACCAAAAATATAGGCTACATATAATAATAATAATATATATGGCGCGCCGCGTCGCGCCCCGCCCGGCAGTGTTCAGCGTGCATGTTTCACTCTCCTCGTTACTGCGCAGTTTGACGCTCCGCTCAATATTCCAATCTATGAATGTGCTCATGCTCACCGGAAAAGCAAAGTCTGCACAAATGACGCGCTGACAGAAAATTTCTATGCTGTATAGCCTTTACTGTATAGGCCTACTTGTTCCGGTTTGCAGTAGCGCTACTGTGCTGTAACATGGTGTAGGCTAGTTCAGCTGTACTGAGCAACGCTGGTTAGTGTTGGGTCGTTCTTGAACGATTCGTTTATTTTGAACGAATCTTTAAAATGACTCGGGAGGAACGAGTCGTCTCGGGGAGTGATTCGTTCAGTCACGCATGCGCAACATCCTATAGGTTCTGTACTGGAATTAGTCAAGTAGTTCACCTGGTTCGAGTCTTCGGGTTTGAGTCGTTACAGGTGTTGGTCAGTTTGTCTGCTTGACAATCCCATTTTGCACTGCAACAATAAAACTGAAGTGAGAACTGAGAAATGTTTCTTTTTAGTTAAAACAGATGTTGTCAAAGTTTTCCTTTGGGGACATAATTTGAAGTTGGAAAAAGGTAATAACTTGCAATATATCGCAATATATTTAAAATCACAATAATATTGTATCGTGACACAAGTATCGTAATAATATCGTATCATGAGGCCTCTGGTGATTCCCACACCTACTAGTAAGGCTTCTGCTTAAAAAAAAGGTGAGATCATCTTTAGTGCATTCTGTTGACTATAAGTAATATTGCACCTACATGTCTAATAACTCTCATTAGAGTATTAGTAGAGTATTAGTAGACTGGTTGGGTTAGGGTTAGAATAAGTTGACATGTACTTGCAAAGTTACTTATAGTCAGTAGAATGTCTGTTGGGAGACCATCACAATAAAGAGTTAGCAGATATTAAGCAGAAAGTCTTCTAATACTCTGATGAGAGTTAGTAGACATGTAGGTGCAACATTATTGTCAACAGAATTTTCAAAAGGGATCATCAAAATAAAGTGTTACCTCTTTATTTATTGTTACATATTATCATCTATACATTGATTAATATATAGAGAGTGAATCCAATCCAATACAGCTCATCATCCAAATAACAGCATTCCTCCAGTACAACATGGAGGTGGTAATATCCTGTTATGGGGTGTTTCTCTGCAGCAGGGACTGGAACACTTGTCAGGATAGAAGGAAAAATGGATGGGGCAAAATACCGTCACATTCTTGAGGAAAATCCGCTGCACTCTGCCAGAAAGTTGTCAATGGGAAGAAGGTTTACCTTCCAACATGACAATGACCCAAAGCACACAGCAAAACTGACCACACAGTGGTTGAAAGATGAAAAGGTGAATGTCCTTGCATGGTCTAGTCAGAGCCCCATTGAAAATCTGTGGAATGACTTGAAGACTGAAGTCCACAAACGGTCACCACCAAATTTAACTGAACTTGAGCAGTTCTGCAAAGAGGAGTGGGAAAATATTGCAAAGTCTAGATGTGCAAAGTTAGCAGAGACAAATCTCAACAGACTAAAGGCTGGAATTAAAGCAAAAGATGGTTCAACAAAATACTGACATAAGGGGGTGATCCAACTCAGTGATTCTGTTTATGTTGTTGTTGTCGTTTTTTTTTCTGACATGTTGCTGTTATATCTTTCCCTTGGATGTTATAAGTTGCACTAAGTAAATACAGCTGAATACAACAAAAACTGTGTTCGTCTTCATTTCAGGCTGCAAAGCAACAAAATGTGATTATTTTAAAGGGAGTTGATTATTTTCTATACCCACTGCACAGTGGCGTACCGCACATCTTAGAGGCCCTGTCGCAAAGGTAAACAAAAGTATACAAACAAAATTCATGTCTTTCAGTAAGAAAATGACCAGTAAAAAAGAAAAAAAAGGAGAAAAACAAATTAAAGGAATAACTTAACTATATATGCTACATTTTGAGAAAAATGAACTTTCTGTACATATACCAACTTTTGCAATTAACTTATTTATTTTGTTTATTAACTGACAACCACAAACAAGCAAAAACTCTACAGAATCCTTTGCGATCTCCAAGCATTTTGGTGCACAAAGTCTTTTTTCTCTCTTTTTTTTTGGACTGCAGCTATGTCGATGTTGCGAGCGTGGGAATTCTCAATACTTAGAAGAGCTAAACTGGGCAGTCTTCTTTCTTGTAACATTGTGCTCCGGAGAAATGTCTTGATCACTTTTAATTTAGAGAACGAACAATTAATTGCATGACAAAATCTGGTGACAAGTCGTCAGTGAACTGTTAAAAGTATTTGCCATTGAAACAGGTCATTGTCAGAGAAGCGCAGCAGCGAACCAGGGCACAAAAACATATAAATATATTTCACTTAAATCATTAACAGATTAACAAAACAAAAGGGGGAAAAATTTAGTTTTTATTTATTGTGTGAGTTCACGTACTCTGTAAAAAAAACTGTGATATTTACGGTAAAAAACCGGCAGCTGTGGTTGCCAGAACTTCACAGTAAAAAATATGGTAGCAACATTTTAGGTTTTACAAATTTAACTTAAATTCACAATAAAATACCGTATTTCATTAACGGAGTGTCAATTTAAATTTTTTTCACTGTAAATTAAACAATGACTTTTTCTTTTTCCCTTCCAAAAACCGTATTTTTAACAGTATTTTACTGTAAAATTACTTTAAATGTAATTACATTTATTCACCAAGTGTAGGCCTAAAGAAAAATGAGGCGGAAAGCCGTTTTCTCTATTTTGCTAAAGCTTTACAGTTTTCTTTTCTTTTCCTTCATTCATTCATTCTTTCTTTTTTTTTTGATTATTATTATTTTGCCAAGGCTTTACAGTGATGAATGATCATGATACCAGTGTTGGTATATGATTAAATTACTAGGGGTGCTCCGATCAGGGTTTTTGAGGCCAATCACCAATCGCCGATCACAGAAAGCAGTATATGCCGATACCGATCACCGATACCGATCTTTTTAAAGCCTTCTTTTTATAATTTATAACTATTTTATAGGGATACTCCAATCAGGATTTTTAGACATTTACTCGGGGCCTGAATTTCATTTTTGAAAATGGGGGGAATTCCTCTCTTAGGTGACTCTTGTGAGAGGGGAAGCAGCATGGACTGTGCTTTCACACAGAATTTCATTACTGATCCGTGGCTGTTTACCAGAAACACAACATTTATCCATTATTTTGATTTCAGATTTAAACATTGTCACTGAAAATGCTTTTTCAGCATTGCAATTCTTTTTTTTTACACAGTACAGTAATACAATCTTTCACAGACATTTTTAAACAATAAATATAACCAACACATTATTCAATGCTTTTCACTTTTGCATTTACTTCTAGATTTATATATTAAGTTGCTCAAGCAAGTGTCAAAACATTTAAACTGCTTTTCTTACATTATCACAAACTTACCATTGACAAAAATAGTCAGCTCTACTGCCTTTCCTTTTGCATTGAAATCTTTATTACAAGCAATCCTGTTCATAAAAAACTTTGTTTTCCTACCTCCACGAGTGCCATCTATTATTGCCTTGTTGATCTAAAAGTGCTCTTTTCCTTTAAACCTAGCCAAAAAGCTATATGTGTAGATTGTGAAACACAGTAGACTTTAATAATATGCATTTATGGTGTAATTACTACATTTTCATGTCAATCCACGTTCATATTTACTGCAAACAATGCGCTGTTACTTTAATTCAGCGCTTGCAGCGTAGCAAACATAGACTCGGTGTGAAAACGATCTCTGCACTGCTGCAGACGCACCGCTCCTGGAGCGCACTGCCGGACCGCAACCTTCTGCAGTGTGCACGCTTTATAGGGGTTATGCGCAACAGACTTCCGTATTCTGTTAACCGGGTCTCGTCGCTTCCGGTTCAAGCGTTTTGCATATGCTTAGTTAAATATGAAGCAGTTTTACTCAAGATCCCTTCAAAGTAGATACCAATGATGACCATAACCAACGTCCATCACATATGCGGACTGATATTTAAAAGTTTTTTTTATTTTTATTCTTTTCACATTTAGATATAAAAATGGAATAAAAACAGCTAGCTAGTTTAACTGATTATCTTAAAAGTCCATAGATATCGCTATTATTTATTACGGTTGTTAACACGTTCTCCGACAAGCGGAAGCAATGGGACCTGTTTTCCGGGTTTGGTCAGGTGATGTTCGACATATACCCTATTACAACTCGAACCTGCTAAAAACATCTGTTTTGGTTCTGATTAGCATGTTTATCGCGCTGAAATCACGCGTTTTAAACTTTAGATATATGGTTTTCTGAGTGCACACATTCGAAGCGCATGGACAGAAAGCTGCTGTCACAGCATGTGAGTACTAAACTAAGTTCTCATTCACACACAAGTTTATGTTAAAAACACACACGAGTTACAAAAACAGTCGGTTATGTCTGTGAAGGTAAACAGCTGGGAAATAAATTGCATGTTTATTTTAGATCTGTGTGGCAGCAGCAATATACAGTAAATACATCAATAAATTCACTGCTGTCGTCTCGTCTGAGGCTGGGACTCTAAACAGTGTTCAGTGCTCGTCTGTGCAGCCAAACACAGAACAGTTAGCGTGTTCTGCTCAAACTTTCTCCATGGCATTAGAGCTGCTACACCGTTGTCGTTTGCGAAAACACAATAACGGCGCCGTGGGCGTAAACTTACAGATTAAGGGGCGGTAATATTATAATGAGATCCCTTTGCCACGTCACCAAGTGAGCGAAATCAGACGCGCTCGTTTTCTCAGACACCTGTTTTCCGGGTTTGGTCAGGTGATGTTCGACATATACCCTATTAATCTGTTAACATGAGCGCAGAAAAAATATGCACCACATTCGCACTGCAAATGGAGTAATGTGAACCTGGCGTTATGTGTGTGCACTGCGAGTGTGCATGAGCGCACGGTCTCCAGGAGAGCGTGCGAGCGCTGAATGGTTAAACACTGGCAAGAATTAAAAAGTAATGCAATTTATAAACTTTAGTGACGATGTGACACTTCCTCGATTGTGCAAGTGACAATTCCTGAGTCAACTGTGCAGCGTGCAGCTCGCTTATAGACAGACGCAATGTGGTGATTTGAAGCCATTTGCGTATTTTGAGAGAGAAAGAGAGAGCGTGCGTGGTGATTCACTCACGCTGTTTGTGAAATTACGTCTCACACAAGGTTTTCAAATTACTTTATAAGTTATTTAATGAAGAAATATGAAGGTGAGCACCTCAACTTCAGCATTGTAAGTATTTTACCCGCGCTGGACAGAGACTGAAACGGTGCTGCTGCGTGCCAAACCTCTCACGGCAGTGTCATCAGCTTGAGATAGTTTTTTTGAGATCTGCCTTTTTAGAGACCGCCGATCAATCATCCCAACGTGATTATCGGCCGATAGTGATCGGTAGCCGATCAATCGGAGTACCCTTATAAATTACGATTAACAGTTGGGAAAACAATGCAGTGATCGCGCTGGTGCCTCACGCGCGCACACAACATTTTTACCTTGACATCGCAGCCTGTTCATTATCAAAATACATATAAAGAAACATATAAAAGTTACAATGTTCAATTGAAATAGTCCGTTGTTGCATTCAGCATGACCAGCGCCTCACTGTGCTGTTATAGCCTTTGTGAAAGATGATGATTTACTTCGATAATGCGAGTTATATTTAACCTATACGTAATAAATATAATTTTAGCATCCAAATATGTTGTGAATATGGAAACATTTGGATTTGTGCCGAACGAGAGAGGTAGGCTAGTTTCCATTTAAATTAATTTGTTTTTGGCTTGACGTTTATATAGCCTAAATACTGTTAACTTTAGAGGATTTGTTGTGGAGAGACGGGAATAAAATAGCATGTGTTTATAATGTTTGCAAACATTTAGATTTACCAGTATTTTAGCCTATACATTACTTCTGAATGTAATAAAATGCGATGTATAGGCCTATGTTTTTTCCTCTCAAAACGCAATTTTATACAAGTAGCGGTTTTTTAACCATGCAGCAAATCATTTTAAATATCTTGAAAAATTACTTTAATGTCTTTAAAGCATTGACAGGTTTTTTTTCATTTAAAACATTTGGCCAAAATCTAGAAAAGATGATGCTGGCTATGACTAAGGCAATTTAGGCTACGAGATCAAGACTCTCTTTGTGTGTTTTTTTTGAGTAGACGAAAGAAAACGCTGTACTTTATTATTATTATTATGGTTAAGACAAAGCTTAAAAAATAATGCTAGAAATTTTAAATACCGATTCTGCTCTGAGTGAACCAATTTTTTTTTCCCGTTTTTCAGCCCTGCTTAAAGCATACTGAGCCCCGCACGTGACATACAGGGAAAAAACATTTAAATTGTGAGCACAAATTCGTTTTCTCATTTTACTAAATTGTGTGCACAATATTACTAAATCGTGGCCAGTTGAATCAAATCAACAAATTAATTATTATATCGTGCGCACAATTTAGTTAAAAGGAGGGAACGAGTTAGTAGCCTAAGTTGTGCGCACGATTTAGTAAAACGAGAGAACGAATTATATTGTGCGCATGCTTTACTATTTTTTTTTCTGCATGTCTTGTGTGGGGCTCCGTACATAAGCAACTTTAAGCGTAAAAGTATCCACTTCGATTACGGTGTGGTTGTCTTAGAAGTATAGTGTTGATGACAAGTGAAATCTGAGAAAAATTTGATTTTCCCCGGTTGTTGTTTTAGAACATTAAGCCCGCTC
Source organism: Sinocyclocheilus grahami (assembly GCF_001515645.1). Taxonomy (NCBI): domain Eukaryota; kingdom Metazoa; phylum Chordata; class Actinopteri; order Cypriniformes; family Cyprinidae; genus Sinocyclocheilus; species Sinocyclocheilus grahami. The sequence goes on from NW_015505956.1 coordinate 480,439, forward strand.
CACTGCACTACCTTTGCGCTCACGTCTTGCGTCTCTTGCAGTGTCTCGAAGCACTGCCTTTTAGAATGTCCTGCGACGGGGCCCCCCAAAAGGCTGTGGGGGTGTCCCGTACGCCACTGCCACTGCATATATAATACACATATACACACACACACACACACACACACACACACACACTAGCATGTTAATGGGGAAAAAAAGTTTAATTTGACAAGATGCATATACAGTACATATAGAAGAAATCATATGAAAGCATGTATACATTCACACACACATATATATATATATATATATACACACACACATTCATACATACACACATATATGATGATTAAGATATAGGCTAACTGATGATTTTCATCTTTTCAAATTTGTCAGCTTAAAATGTATTATTGCTACACATACTGTATGTTGATTACATGAAAATGTACTGCATAGTAGGAATGTCTTTGATATTGAATTTGTAGTGCAACATATTTTCCAACTTTTGTTTCAAATAAATAATCTTTTACAATACATATCGTAGATATTACTAAAGTCTGAGGCAGCTTGAAAGCAATGCTTTTAGTACAAGATGATGTGTGTGATATTTGTGGCATCAAATCCATTGTTCCAGGCAAAGGCTTTCTGAATGAGAGCTCTGTATTACGATGAAAGCCAAGGAGTGAGTGTGTGTATGTTTCGGGATGTAGAATCTGGCATTACGTCATCTAAACCCCCAAAGGAATGTAGTGCAGTCTCCATAGCAACCATGAGGAAATTTGTTGAGTTGGATTTGCTTAAATGTGATTGGGCCTCGCCCCCCTTCGAAATAGACATCATACATATTTTTTTGTCTATCTTTGCATGTGCTGACTTGTTAATGAACAGCAAACAAAAACTCCTCTTATTCTCCACTAGCTGCTAGAGGGCATGTTGATTCCAGTTCAAAAACTGGCGTTTTTTTGGTGAAAAGGGTGAAAGCTAAAGATAACTGAATGATGTATTGAGCAGAAATCTAACTATATAAACCCCCGCACCGGGTTTCGACTTTGACACGTGCAGTGCTTATGTTTATTCAATGAAGTCAAAGCCTTTTGGAAAATATATTTGTGGTGGTGAGTTTTGATATTGTGGTGGGCAGTCACAAATAAATCAGTGTATGGGATGAAATGAAACTTACCTGCTTGAACTCTTTCATTTGATCCGGGTGTCTGTCTTTAAAGTGTTTTGTTAGTTTGATGTGTTTCCTCATTTTGAGGTCGCCATGTCTCAGTGTTTTTATGAAGAGAGCGCATCTGCTCACATTTTGGATAGTGCATCAAGAACCGGGTTGACCGGGTACTCGGTACCACCGGTACTTAAAAAACCTGGTACTGTAACATTTAAATTTTTTTAGTACCGACTTGGTACCGAAGTACCGGGTCTTTTGACAACACTAATTCAAATATATGATTAGTGCTTGCAGTAGCAATTGCAGCTTGCTTCAGAACAGCGAAATCAATATCTAAGATAAGTGAATGCTCTTCTAATCCATATCGCTGTGTGTATTGCGTGGTCTGCCTAATTTAATTAAAAAATGAGCAACCATAATCAAGTTTAAACTAAGTGTCATGTTAGCAGTTTGCATTGTATGCAGGAGCGAATATTAAGCATATTAGCAGCAGCATTTAGCATCTGTGTCTATACAGCCAGAGCAAAACTTAGTTTAGAGCATATGTAATCGCTCTGAGGACATGCCAATAGTAACGGTCATGAAACAGGTTAAATTAAATAAGCATTCTTGTGTATGCATTTCAATGGGGGTTCACCATATACATCGGCGATTATCCCAGTGTTCACGTTTGTTATTTCTAAGGTCGATGTTTTCATTGTGATGAGTGTGTGTTTGATTTCAACTGCACGCAGTGTCAGAAGCATGCGCTTATCGTAGTCATATCAATGACAGTGTTACGGGAGACACTGAAGATCACTATCTACGGTTGTAACAGTTAGTTCTGAGTGAAATGCATTATGGGTAGTGTAGTTTGGAGAAATATGCTCGTGCAACGTGTGCTCTCGCTGTGCTGTGTAATTCAGAAAACGGAGAAAGAACATTTATATTCTGCTTTTATTTCAGTTCATTCAGGTCAGTCCACCTAGGGTTTTTTTTGTGCACTGTAACTTTGACAACTTTTATCTGCACAAGAGAGTATAATGGCATGCATCGGCTAACTTTGTCCATCTCATCATTGCACGAACATGAATTAACAAGCTGTTACGCTGCCGCTGGGACTGATGAAGTGGAGAAAGTAACAGCAGATATCAAATGACTAAATTATGATATTTGCTCAGGTGGGTTCTGGGGTCTTATCTATCGGACTGCAACGTATATCAATTTTGTTAATTAAACATTACACATAGTGCACGTCTAATTAAAGTTAAGCCAGTCGGCATGGTAGCCCAGGCTCGCATAGTCATAGCCCACTACTGTTAAGCCGGTCTGCGTGGTAGCCAAGGCTCACATAGCCATAGGCCACTATTGTTAAGTCGGTCGGCGTGGTAGCCAATAGTGTTAGGCGATATGGTCATTTTTCAAATCGTTATATCGCCAGCCCGTGAGATCGCCGATACACGATATTATCATGGGTGGGGGCAAAAGAGAGAGACTCTGTACTTATCATAGACTATTTCATAACTATGTGGTGTTTTAAACTGTGCAGGCACGCGAGAGAGAGCCTATGAAAGCACTAATAATCGAAATAATATACATTCAAACAAACTGATTAACTAACATATTAAATATAAAAATATTTCATATATATTTTGATACAAAAGTCATACATCGCTATTGTCACGATCACCAACTGGAGTGCCCATGAACTCCACCAGTGGGCACTCCATCCCTGACTTTTGCAATTCACCCTGGACTACATTCCCCATAATCCTTTGCCAGACTCATCATCTATTGCATCACCTGTCACTCATTAGATCTCATCCTCAGTTCACAGCTGTCTCACATTAGAAGGACTTTAAAAGATGCACACACACTTCGAACACTTCGCTGGTGATTTGTTTAGCCTGTAATGATTCCTAGTTTCTGTTATCCTGCCCGTGTTTCCTTGTTTTGCCTTGCCTTTGTGTATTTTGGATCTTGGACTGTTTATCTGTTTTTTATGATTGTTTTGCTGCCTGCCCTGACCATTGCCTGTTTACGGATTACTCTTTGTCTTTGCCTGGGATATTATTGTTTGCTGGTACTGGACCCTGCCTGTCTGACCACGTTTACGAATAAAGCCTGCATTTTGATCCTCAACTCCGTTGTCACTACGCCTCCTTCGTTACAGCTATTAGGACCGCAAGTCCTGTGACAAGTTTGCCGCATCAGAGCACGGACGTTATCAGTCTAAAAGGTCTGCAGTCAACGGTGAAAATCAAAAGTAGATTTATTTTAAAGACCAACAGTTTAACACTAAATATTGGACATAAACGAACACGTTAAATTTAAATGTATTTAAAACAGGTAAGTTAATATATTTGGAGTAAAGTTAAATTGAACGGATACATCAGTCATACAGCGCTTAGGACCGTGCACCCCATGACGAGCCCAACGAAACAAGAATGAAATGCATGCTAACATAACTGGCGTTAAACTCAGTTAGTGAGGGATCGGTTACAATATTGCACATATATAGGCCATTCAGATTACTTGTAAAACTGCAATGAAATACCTTATATCAGCAGACGATGTACGTCTGTGTTTGGAGACTCCTTCACTGGCTACAGGCTCTAATCCTCATTTGCGCGAGTGTGAAATGCGGTGCTGAAGTGAAATAGCGGGGCAATTTGATAATACCCAAATTATAATAGGCCGCCTAAAAATAATAATAATAATAATAATAATAATAATTTAATACATTTTTAATAGGAGAATGAGCCTAATATCGTCTTGACTGTCAACAAAGACATGTGCTATCGTCGATATCTCTGACTATCGTCGATACACAATACTATCGTCTATCGGCACAACCCTAGTAGCCAAGGCTCACATAGTCATAGGCCACTAACATTAAGCCGGTCGGCGTGATAGCCCAGGCACACATAGATAGTAATACATGCGGTTCACATGGCTCTTCGGAGCAGCAGCAGTACATATGTCTTGGTGATAGATCTGCTTGTTGGGGGGTGTTTTGTTGTTGTTTTGGCTTGTATTGTCCCTGCTTTGTGGGGGGTTATTTCATGTATGTAATATTTGCAGCAGCAATATTTCTTACATGCTCACAGCAGCATGTTGTGGATGTATTGGCAGTAGCAAGTCTCGGTACTTGCTCTGCCGCAGCAGCAGCGTAGCAGATCTATTCCGCCAAGACCAAATACATTAACATTGTCGTGTACATTACCATGCCAATCCCTCCGAGAGTTGTCATAACAGAACTAACATTTATTAATTTAATAGAAACTTTTATCCGAAGCAACTGAAAAACACAAGCAATTAATTATAAAGAATTACATTGTTTAACAATTATCTACAATTATGATACTATACTTTTTGTTATATTACCATATAATTACATTACAAAAAAACATGATATCTTTCTCTCTTCTGACACGGAAGGTCGAAATGCAGTAGTGGGTTTTTTCTTTCAATGTTGAAGCAAATGGAAATGAAAATTATATATGTCATGGTCTCCCATTTACTTCTATAGAATTTCACCCTACTTGTTATGGGGCGAACGAGACGCGAGACGTGCGGATCCATATGCAAGGCCTTTATTTCCAAGACATGGTCACATAACAGGCATGGGTCAAATAATGGCAAACAGGTATACTGAGGGCAAGACAGAAGAGTTGTCCAGTAAACGGGCATGGTCTATCTCCGGCGAACAATGTCCCAACAGGGTAATCCAAAGGGGTAATCCGAAACACAGGCGATGGTCCAGGCGAGAGGTAAACAGTATCCGAACAGGGCGAGACGAGAGGGGCAATCCAAGACAGGCGAAATCGTACAGGGCAGGAAGAGAACAGGCGAAACCAGAAAACAGGCTGGAGTACAAACACGGGAAAACAGACTACGAACAAGACTAAGGCTAGACTCAGAAAACTTGGAATGGCTCCGTAAAGTAACTATCGCTGGAAGAGTGATAAATGTTAAACAATACTCGGCCGTGAGAGAGAGAGGAAGTCAATGGCTTATGTAGGGTGTGTGATTGGCAGTAGCCGTGTGTGTAATCAGTGCAATGGATGATGGGAAATGTAGTCCGGGGTGAAGTGCAACAGTTAGTGTGGTGAAAGAGTCCATAGTAATGATCGGGTGATTTCTGGTGGTGAGTGAACGGATATATATATATATATATATATATATATATAGTGGGGAAAAAAAGTATTTAGTCACCCACCAATTGTGCACGTTCTCCCACTTAAAAAGATGAGAGAGGCCTGTAATTTTCATCATAGGTATACCTCAACTATGAGAGACAAAATGAGAAAAAAAAA
>NW_015505956.1:486045-495390 GCF_001515645.1 Sinocyclocheilus grahami
ATATATATATATATATACAGTATATATATGAAACTGATAGTGTTGACTGTACAATTTGACAGGATGTGGCATGTTCAAAACCACTAAATAGCCAATGAACCTTCTGGAAACTAGATGCACGGTGATAGGTCCTTGACAAATCACTAAAATAGTAAACAGCATAGTTGATTATAGATGACTGTACATTTTATAATTTATTGGACATTGTTCATTTTATCAAATTGCTGTTATTCTACAAGAACAGTAAGTCACTTGAAGCTGTGCAGTGTTTTTACAGTGATATTACACTGATTTAATTAACATTTCTTGCTGAAAAACATTGAACTGCTTAATTTTAAATAACCATTCTTATTAATTTAAATTAATGGAATTTAGGCCTACATTAAAATACGTATTACTTATATTACTTATCCAGAATAATCCCAAATTGCTGATGCTTTAAAGAGGTGGTTGATTGTGATTTCACTCTTTTAACGTTAGTTAGTGTGTAATGTTGCTGTTTGAGCATAAAAAATATCTGCAATGTTACGAAGCTGAAAGTTCAGTGCAAATGGAGATATTGTCTTTTAAAATTCTGGCAGTTTAATGCCTACAAAAACGGCTGGTAGGGACTACAACAAGTTACTTCCCGGGTTCGTGACGTAACAAACCCAGATAAACCCCACCCTCGGGAAAAGGCAGCAAAGGGGGCAAGGCCATGCTGCGCTGCTTTAGAGAAGAGGAAGAAAAAACTAGAGGTGCACGTAAAAATCTATTCATATATGAATCGCGATTCTGTCTTCTAATGATTCAAATGGATTCACAAGTTTCAAAATCAATGTTCTAAAGCAGCGGTTCTTAATACTGTTCCTCACGTCCTCCTGCTCTGCACACGAAAGCATCTCTCTCTCTCTCTCTCTCTCACTTTCTCATTCAGCTCAGCTCAGCTCCAACAATTAACTGTTCCAATTATACACTTAGGGTGTTTTCACACTTGGTTCGCTTGCCTGGTCCGCACCCGAGTTCGATTGTTCCCCCTCCCCCTGCCCCCGCTAGACTGCATTCATATTATTTTATTTGGGTCCGAACTACAGTTCGTTTGCCTCATTAAGCCAGCAGCTGTTTACCCCATTGCTTAGTAACGACGGCGCAGGAGAAGGCGGCAAATGCATAACATTGGTCTCTGCACTTTTATATATTTATGTTTTTTGAACCGTTCGTTTTGTTTACAAAGTTTGGTACATAACAGCACTTACGTCTGTCTTACGAATGTACTGCAAATGCTCTAAAGAACGCTGAAGGCGAACAGAAATAAGATATACAGCTCTCTGTTTGCAGCGCGTCAGTCACGCTCGTCAGGAAAGTGAGTGAAACACACACATTTTTATCAAATAATACGTCATTAATAGCGGTTCACTTCCACGATTTGGTACGATTGCATTCACATCAGCAGCGAACCGTACCTGAGTTCACATGAACCGTACCCCAGACCACACTTTTTAAGCAGACTCGGTACGGTTAGCAGGTGCGCACCCGAGTTCGGAAGACATCGTTCACATCATCCAAACGAACCGAACTCTGACATCAATCGAACCCGGGTGCGCACCAAAAGTGCTAGTGTGAAAGCACCCTTATTTTCACATAGCTATGAAAAGTGTTAAACATAGACGCGCGTGCAGTTGCCGTACTGTATTAAAGCTTTAATCAGGATAAAACCATATATTAAAAGTTAACATAAGCAGTAGCATTTACCAACAGCATATCTAAAACTATGAGACAACAACAAACAAAAAACAAAGGACTACCATTAAAAGTCGTGCTAGCACAGGTTCTGCATGATCCTCTTCAATAATATCCTCTACTTCTCAATCAGGCTCAAAATGATAAGCAATATAGGCGACGCCATTGTTTACAATACAACCGGAGCACATGCCGCTGAGGTGAGGGGTGAGACGTTTAGATGCGCACTAGAGGCGGTTTAGCCAATCACAACACACTGGGCTAGCTAACCAATCAGAGCCCATAGCCTATTTCTGAGGGCAGGGCTTCATAAAAGCAGGAAATGATCAGCGCGTTTCTCAGAGAAGGGACAGAGGGGTGTGGAATAAAGGTAAATTATGTGAAAAATAATGTTTTTTTTTTAAAAACTAAGCATTTACACATGTTAGACTGCACCACATAAACACAATCAAGCCTAGAAAAAAAAAACAGTGAACCACCCCCTTTAAGCCATTTTTTGCCTCCTTTTTTTTTGAGCGTCAGGTGATGTTTATTTAGCATTAATTAAAAAGTGGAACTTAAAAACCTATCTGCTTAAAAAGCCATCACACCACTCAAAACTAAGTCTGTAATGAACTGTCATTACAGCTAATAGGCCTCTAGACCAATTAAAATGTCTCTCATTGCCTCTGAAAACTGATATTATAACCAAATCTGTCTACAACATGAACCACTATGGTTATAAGTATGTTATTCTGCCAGTATGACAGTAAAAGAACAGCTTGAAAATTGGCCTCATTATTCTGGTCTTTAAACAGTGCACCTCATTATCTCGTCTTCTTGAGCTCTCTTAACATGGGGAGACATTCAGACGTGTAATTACTACAGGAACCATGTCTGTAACTCTTTAGAGATCCATTCCACAGCACATCATGTACTAGCTATCCACCTAAATGCACATGACAGACATAATAGGTGCAGTGTAGAGCCTGTGTTTGGACAGTTCTGTGATGGGTAAAATGTCCATGTATCACATGATTATTAGTTTGTATGTAGCAGAGATGAGACAGTGGTGTGGTACTGTAGCTTTTGAATAAGCAATGCAACAATATAGACATTTTTAGCTGATATTTGTGGTTATGCGATAGTTACAGCCCTCTAGTCAGTTTCTCTAAGATTGATTAGTGGCAGTTGGAGGAAACCTGATCTGAATTCAAACTCCTTTTCATTGTGATACAGTAATGGTGACCCTGGTTAAGTCTCAAATATAAACTGACATCTTTGTACCATTCTAATATCACAACATGAAACCTGTCAGAGTGCCTTTGTTCTAGTATAAAGCCAATCTCACCATCTTTTTTTCTATTATTTTCTAAGGGTTCTGGTTTCAGGTGACAAAAACTTTCTTAACAAAAAAAGTACATTTGAGGGTGCACACACAACCATTGCTTATGAACAAGTTCTCACATAGGACTGAGTTTGCCTTACACTATAATGTTTGACCAGTGTCCTTAAATGACCAGTGTCCCTCATTTAGGAATCAATCTTATTTAAATATCAACATGTCCACTATCTAACTAGTATTATTTATTTAAGAACATTTCTATCCAAGCTATGTGAGTGGCAAACAAGTATTCAAACCCTTTCAGGCCGGTGACGAAATCATAGCCATGGTGTAAGGGATAATACACAGTCACGATTTACTTCTAATATATTATATTAATAAAACAAATGTAACTGGAAGGTTGCATTTGCCAGCATATATCCCAGCACTGCAAAGAACCAACAGGAAAAGAAAAGTATGTCTTTAGCAGCAAATGCAACTTAATAAATTAAATTAATCGGATAATAAATTAATAGACTTGAGCATATTCTGAGCGGCAGGCCTAATAGGCTGCATTCACACTAATGCACAGATCTAACATGTTTTGTTCTGTCCTGAAATAACTGACTTTTTTATAATTTTGCACCATAAAAGCATTTTGAAATTCAAATGCATTTAACCACTTATACACACAGATTATGCACAGCCACAAGCAGCTTCACAATGATAGCGCACATGAGCATTTGAAAGGAGCCGTCTGTCAATAAGTGTGTTTCATGTATCGAATTTTTGTTTTATTCCAAACTAAAAAAATATGCCTTTGTAGAGCATTTGGAAGAGAAAAACTGAAATACCAGTGAGTGAAAACACACATAGTCAAGCAAAGTGCGCATTTCTCATAGCGCCTATCCTGTGTAATGAAGACCGCATGTATTTTCATCATTGAAACGTTATGCAAGTTTACACAATGTTGCATGTGTGTAATTGGCAGAATACAGCGAGACGGTCCTCACTGCAGAACACAAGATCCAGGGGGCGTGGTTGGATCCAGATCAAATTCCTCCCACCTTACATATACCTAAACCTACCCGTCTCCACCCCCTGATCCCTAAACCCACCCATCTCCACGCCCCCTGGATCATGTGTTCTGCAGTGAGGGGCTACTGAATACAGCTCTGTAGAGCATACAAATGGCCTCAAGCATATGCAGAAGCTCAGAATCGATTCAGAATCATTGAAGAGAGAATAGTGATGGATCAGAGAATCTATTTTTTTCCTCCCTATTATTTACCAAATAACATGAAATATTCATGGGTGAGTATGGGTAATTCATATTCTGTCACTCCCCTGGACTCTATCTGTGTGTTTTTCCCTCTCCATGTGCCTGCCCTGACCTAGTTTTCCCATGTGTTTGATTGTTCATTAGTTTCAGATGTGTCTCGTCATCCCCTCGTCAAGTCATGTGTATTTAAAGTGAGTCCTGTTCAGAGTTTCTTCATCTGGTATTGAATGTTCGTCTTTCCTCGTTCGTCGTGTGTGTTTCTTGTTCTATGGATGTTAATTAAAGTCTGTTTGTTTGAAGTCTACTCCACGTCTCCTCGTTCCTCGCTCTGTGCTCCTCACAGTAGCGATCGTGACAGAATACCAGACCGAAACAGTAACCTCCGTGTTTCCCCTCCATTTTTGTTGTTCGAGTTTTACTCAGTGTTTTGTTTCCGTAGTGTTCCCTTATGGATCCCCTCGACCCGCCCGACAGAGCAATGGATCACAGCGGAACCGGAGCTGCAAGTGACGTCAGTCAAGGTGCGAGAGCCGGCAACAGAGCCCGTCACGAGGGAGAATGCCGAGGACCGAGAGAGTGCGAAGTGGAGCTCCGCCCACTGCACCGCGGCTGAGGGTGAGCTGATTATACATCTGGGACTGCTGGACTTCGAGGGGGACCTTATAGACTGGGAAACTGAGCTGGAAGCCGACTTACCCCCTCCTCTCCTCTCTCCTTCGTCCCCGCTGGTCCCGTCCAGCCCTGAGTGGGATCCCGTTTCCCAGTCTAGAAGAGAGAGGGCTCCAGTCCCCGAGTTTAGCCCAGAGAGGGCTCCAGTCCCCGAGTTTAGCCCAGAGAGGGCTCCAGTCCCCGAGTTTAGCCCAGAGAGAGCTCCAGTCCCCGAGTTTAGCCCAGAGAGGGCTCCAGTCCCCGAGTTTAGCCCAGAGAGAGCTCCAGTCCTGAGTTTATCCCAGAGAGGGCTCCAGTCCCTGAGTTTATCCCAGAGAGGGCCCCAGTCCCCGAGTTTAGCCCAGAGAGGGATCCAGTACCCCGAGTTTAGCCCAGAGAGGGCTCCAGTCCCCGAGTTTAGCCCTGAGAAAATTCCTGTTCCCATGTCTAGCCCAGAGAAAGTTCCTGACTGCCTACTACACTGATGAGAATCTCGCCAGCCCCACTCCGGACCCAGAGCCCAGCCTAACACCACCCCGCTGCACGGAGCAACAGCCAGAGCCCACCGCAAACGACAAGCCATCGCTAAAAGGAGTGACAAAGCTGAGGATCGCCCCGGAGCCAGAGCCCCATCTGTCTGACCAGGTGTGGGCAACGAAACCCACCTCGGAGGATTACACAGTGGTGCATGAGGGTGAGGAGGAAAGCCCCACCCATTGTTCCACTGCTGAGGGTGAGCTGAGGTTGAGCTCAGAGGAAACTGATTTTTATGTAGACAAGACTCTCCTTCTCCCATCTTCTTCTGAAATCTCTGCCTGTCCTGTTATGTCCAAGGAGGCCGTTTATAAACTCCCTGTCAGTTCTGAAACGATCATGGAGGTTGTTCAACTGTCAGAGGCGCTTCCTTTAATGGGAGTAACCATTTGTTTATATTCTTGCTGCTGGATCGCCATGAAGTGCCTGTATATGTTTGAAAAGTAATCTAAAGGACATTAAATTTATAGAATACTCCAAGTACCTCAGTCAAAAGATTATTGAACATATTCACAATGATGATCACATTTACTTTGTGCTTTCAAATATGATCCATAAAATGTGTGAACATGACATTAGATTTATTTATTAATTTATTTATTTTAGTTTTTATTTATTTATTTATTGGTGTAAACTGCCTTTGAAAGACATTCAGTTCAGACATAGCAAGTAAACGAGAAATCTTTGAGCACACCTGCATATTCCATTTTGTTTTCAGAATTATCTGGTTTCATGTCTGCCTTTAAACTCCTCTAAACATCACAAGAAAGTGAACCATGATTTAAAATGCTACTCAGACAGCCTCTTCTGGTCTAAGTGGGCGGTTCATTTCCAAAATTAGCAAATAAGTGGACCACATTTCATGTTGATCATCAAACGTCTGGCTTTGCAACACTACCAGCTCCTTGACTTATGGAACCTCTTGGCATCTCTCCATTGTCTGGTTCAAATTGATGCACAAGTACACAATGGGTTTCAAACTTCAGCATCCATACTCCTAGCATTTACATTGTTCTTTTCAATGTGATGCATAATATGTATTTTAAGCCTGACATTATCTATTGTTTGCCACAAATGTATAAAATCTGGCTGCTGTCATTCGTATCACATAACCTGTTGGCCATAACAGTTGTGTACAATCAATATTCTACATCTAACAAGGGCTTTGAATATACTCAAACATCACAAAATGATTTGATTCTGATTCACAAGCTCTTGATTACATCTGATATAGATTTGCTTGGATATATCAGGTAAAGTACAGGTCAAATATATATTGGTTCATCAAAATTAAGACAGATTAATTGTTATTGTCAACCCAAAGATGTCAGTAAAACAGCTTGCAAACAATATGTCAGATAACGATACATTTACCTCAGGAAAGCCATTCAATACCCATAATTTGATAGTTAGCAAAAAATAACTCTGGAGAGCAGCATTTTTATCAGTAATTGCATTGCACTGCATTATTATTATTATTTTTTTTCTTAACCTGTCTAGTGATGTCTCATTTATTGTATAAATAAATCTGTCAGGAAATAAGCTATGATAGTTATGACATACGTGCACTACATTTAAAGTTTATGTTCGTAAAATGGCACAGATTTTTAAATATCTGAAAGTACACTCTTAACATCAGTCAGTCAAGCATTATAATATGATATTATGATAATCAAGAATTATTTAATGATAGTACTTCAGTAATTAGAATTAAATCTTGGTAACCATGAATGTATATTTGTCATTTTAACTGAACTGAACAGGACTGGCGGTGGTGCTCAAGATATTGTTGGTCGTTCAGTGTTTCTATAAAAAAGGGGGGAAAAACAAACAATAAAGAAAGCGAAAGTGACGTGACATGTGGCCAAGTATGGTGACCCATACTAGGAATTAGTGCTCTGCATTTATCCCATCCTAAGTGCACACACACAGTGAACACACACCCGGAGCAGTGGGCAGCCATTTATGCTGCGGCGCCCGGGGAGCAGTTGGGGGTTCGGTGCCTTGCTCAAGGGCACCTCAGTTGTGGTATTGAAGGTGGAGAGAGTGCTGTACATTCACTCCCCCCACCTACAATCCCTGCTGGTACGAGACTCGAACCCGCAACTTTTGGGTTATGAGTCCGACTCTCTAACCATTAGGCCACGACTTCCCCAACAACAACAACAACAACAACAACAATAATAATAATCTAAGAATGTATTAGCCGCAGCGTGATCTGTGAGTGTGACTGCACTTAACACCAAACTGCTTCTGTTTCACACAAATGCTGGCACAGACGGTCATGTTCGGCTAGAGTCACTTTGAACTTGTGCATCTTCGGAAGCGGAGCTGCGCGGAAATTTACAAAAAAAAGTCGTACACACCGTCACGCGAAACGACGTCGCGCGCACTCAAAGCGAGTATAAATCAGCCTCGAGCATGTGTGCGTTAAATACAGTGAAGACAGCTCGTTAGTTTAGAACTCTTCTCTGTTTTTTTTTTTTATTGTGGAGAGTGTGTTCATTTCTGAAATGATAACCTACCAGCAATGTAAATTATTTTTGAAATATATTAGAATGAGTACATTACATTATAAATGTATTACAACAAGTACATTATTATTTATGGGCTTAAAAACAAGATGCAAACAATCAGAATATTGTACCTGGTGGGGAGTGCACAATGTAAACATGAAACATATGCCATTGCCTATATTGTACTGTGATACAGTTATGGAGGCCCTTCATAACGCAGAGGTCAGCTGCCTGCTCTGCCAATAGTTAGAAATGGCACTATAGTAAGCAGTGTTTAATAAACAGCTGTTTTTCTAAATTCTGCTGAGGTCAAATTCAGTGCAGTCATGTATCGTGATATGTATCGTATCGTGGCCTCTGTATCGTGATACGTATCGCGGCTTTGCTGGTGATACACAGCCCTAATGAGCACTGCACGTTTCAAAATCGAAACCCGGTGCGTGTGTTTTTATATCACTGTATTTCTGAAGGAAACCGACTGTCTTCAGACAATTTTGGATGTCATTTTCATTTCTTCTTGCATGTAATGTCTGATAAAGCAGCGTTTGTGAGTGGAGCGCTGCTTTGTGTACAGCGTTACCGGGGAAACCTTGATCTCTACCACTCCCGCTGGCAGAGAATGAATTTGCATATATATGCTGCCACAAATAGAATGCAAGTCTGTGGGAAACACTGTAATATTATTTATGAAATTTGTAAGTGCAAATTATAATTAATTAGACTTGTCTCTTTAAAAATTAAAAATTAAGCCACTTAGCCAATGTAACTTTTAGCATAGCCTATTTTCTTTGAAGTTTATCCCGTATATTCTGATACATGCATTAATGTTTCTGGGCTAAGCCCCGGATATCCACCCACTGTAGAACTGCCCCTGGAATCAAACCCATTATTTAAGCACTTTGATCTACTGATTGAGAATGCATTGTAAAAAATGGAGCTTTAATAATTTGAATATGATGGATTATCAACTAATTATGTACCTTCCTTGTAGGTGCGTTCAGATGCAGTACATAACGTTTTTATTAACGTCAAAATGCATACAGCACCAACAAGTTTGACAGTTGAGGCAAATTCTGTAAACACTGCTTTGAAAAATATTGTTTTTTTTTTCTTGTGCTTGCAGGTTCCTTCAGACAGTCAACATTTGTGGCACCAAATGCATTGATTTTGGAAAGAGGGTGCAGCCTGAATCCCATCCTGCTGTTTCTCATCGGAGGGCTTGTCAACTTTTACTGTCAAAATGACTGAAATTTAACAACACCACAAACTCATTTTTACTGTATTTTATTTACACTACCAGTCAAAAGTTACTGAACAGTAAGATTTTTAATGTTTCTTAAAGA
>NW_015505956.1:495404-520781 GCF_001515645.1 Sinocyclocheilus grahami
ATCTGAAATATAAATATTTTGTAACATTCTAAATGTCTTTATCATCAGTCAATTTAAAGCATCCTTGCTAAATACAAGTAGTAATTTCTATCATTTCTTTCCCAAAGAAAAAACAATTATATTGACTCCAAGATTTTGAATGGTATAGTGTATAATGTTACAAAAGCTTTTTATTTCAGATAAATGCTTATCTTTGGATCTTTCTATTCATCAAATAATCCTGAAAAAAATGTACTCAACTGTATTAAATATTGATAATAATATTAAAAAATGTTTATCAGCATATTAGAATGATTTCTGAAGGATTATGTGACACTGAAGACTGGAGTGATGATGCTGAAAATTTAGCTTTGATCACAGGAATAAATTAAATTTTAACATATATTCAAATAGAAATCAGTTATTTTAAGAAGTAAAATATCACAATATTACTGCTTTTGCTGTATTTTGGATCAAATAAATGCAGACTTGGTGAGCAGAAGAGACTTTAAAAACATTAAAAATCTTACTGTTCAAAAACGTTTGACTGGTAGTGTACTTGCCAATTTTTGCTTTTCAGTATGTGTATGTTTTTCCATGATACAAAGTCCCCAGGTGCATTTGAGAGGTCAAGATTTGTAATTTGTACTTTTAAAAAGAAAATGTTCAACAATTAAAAATAATATTATCAGAACTAAAGCTCACGAGTTATTGTGATTGTTTGTGGGGGCTGGGATGGTAAAAATCATGGTTTACAGTGCAGTATCACAATTGGATTGTTTTTTACAGGTAAAAAATGTTTAAACTAAATGAAAATAAACTCTACAGTACTGATACTGTAAATGAAAATACGGTAATAATACTGTAAATACAATTCCGTAAAGACATTATTGTACTGTAAATGCAATTACATTAATAATACTGTAAAAAATTTTACAGTAAATTACTGGCATCCAGCTGCCAGTAAGTTAATGTAAAATTTACAGCAACCTATTTACAGTGTATTAATGCAATACAATGAATCACAGTCATCTAGTCTCCCCATGGCTTAAATTACTGGCAGCTTAGCGTTTAGTAAATAATTTACACCAAAACAAAAGATAACATCTATCCTTTGCATTGCATTTAATTATTAACTACATTGCATAATAAATTCAGACAAGCTCAGTACTGACTCGTTTTTCGTCAGTTTATTTTAATGAAATGGAATGGGTACAAAGGATTGTGGGTAAATGAAGGTCGCGGAGGATACATCCCATGCATCCTTCAAATTCAGCTGAATGAAGGACGCGAAACGAAGGCTGCCTTCCAAGGATCCTTCTGACTTCAGCGACATTTGATGACGTGGCAGCCGAGATATGCATCCTTCGTAGGATGCAACCTTCCGTTTGAGAAAC
This sequence comes from Sinocyclocheilus grahami, assembly GCF_001515645.1. NCBI lineage: Eukaryota > Metazoa > Chordata > Actinopteri > Cypriniformes > Cyprinidae > Sinocyclocheilus > Sinocyclocheilus grahami. The sequence continues at coordinate 496,781 of NW_015505956.1, forward strand.
ACCCACTGACTTTACTTGGGTGGGCCTATTTGGAGAAACATTTTTACTCTCTTTTCTACCTCTTTTTTATCTGCCCAAATTAATGAAACCATCCGCGATCGATTAACTAGTGGAAAATCACCCCTCGCCCTACACATTTCATATCTGCTCGTTCTGTGTGCGCGAGAACTGTTTCCTCCCGCTGACATTCCCTCGTGCGCTGCAAAGACGTGGTGGATATTTCACAGACAAAGACAGGGATCGACAGTGCGGGCGCTTCAATCTAAAATAAATGTGTGTGAACTGTAAAATGTATTTAGGAGCACGAGTGCGAATAAAACAAAATCGCTCCGGGTGAGTTTTCTTAAATTTAATGTCATAAAAAGTCTTCAATACATGAAATGGTAAAACAAACGTCTTAATGATAATTTTAAGATGTCTTATATTTTGGGATGGAAAAACATAAAATGCGATACAGCCTATTGATTATTAAACTTCAAAAGGCTATGTTTTCATAAAAAAAAAGAGTGTTGCAGTGTCACAAGGTGGTGCTTCAGACTGCTTTAAAGTGATTCTCAATCAATGAATAGCGCACCTTTATGCCAAGCTGTTGCTTATGAACTCGAGTTGATGAATTATGACACTGTATATGTTATGACCTTTATATAATATATTTTAGATGGTTGTACGCATATTGTAATGGATATTTTATCACCTCATCTGAAGGAACAGCCCGCAATAGTATAGGCATTTCAAAATAAGAGTCCAGGTGTATTTCAGGCTTGTTTATAATTAAAAATCACAAGTTTTTTTTAACAATAAATTGTATTTAATTTAAAATCCATTTAAATCATAGGAAACTATTGTAGTTTCTGGCTGGGATGTTTCCCCACAGGAAGAAAAGTCAAAGAACATTATTTGATACATATTATTCAATATATAGATTTTACCCATTCACTGAGAGAGACACTACATGAACAAGCAAGGAGAACTCTACCATTTAAATGCTGTAATTTTGCATAATTTAAAATGCATAATAATGCATAACAGGAATAATTAAATGTAATAGTAGCCTATATAATTACAATAAATTTCAATAAGCATAAATAAAAAATATTGTTAAAAATCACACATTATTTGTTATTTGTCACATGTCGTAGACCATTTTTGTGCCGTGTGTAATAGGAGGATTTAGCTACCACCGCAAGTATATTTCAAACCTGTGGGAAATACTGGTGACCATATAGTACATACAGTAGGCTGGTGGACAGTAGTCCTCTGTGCTCATAAGGGCCTTTTGCACTGCGGGAACCTTTTCATAGTACCAGAACTAATTGTGGAACTATCCACTTTTCTGCGTTTTCGCACTGCCGGAACTGGGTCCGATTTTAGTACTGGACTGCCTTTTTCGAGAACCAAATTAGCTCCTACTCTGGAACAGGGTCTAACCAGCACAACTGGTACTACCCGTGACGTAAGTAGACATTGATTGGCTAAACGCGTATGAAAACGCCCTCACCCGCCATGATTTAAAACGCTGTGTAAACATACTGTAAACATTGTGTCAACTTATTTCGCAAGTATGGAGAACATCAATAGATGGACGGACGCTGAAGTACACTTGTAACAAATGTAGCACTGCCAGTTGTCGTTGGAGATTCTTAGTCCTCCTTTCCGTTCTTTCAATCGCTTTACGTATATGTCAACATTCCATGTCCATTATTGTGAAACCCGCGAGACACAACAAAAACACAGCTCCAATCACAGCGTCCTCCATCCTCCTGTTGATAACGTTGTTCTTCTTTAGGATTGTTTGAGATGCGCCTCGCCTCGCCTAAAATGTTGGCGAGAGTAGGCGGCTGCAGTAAGGGGAGGAGTGAAATAAGCGCAGGCAAGACGGACAGTTCTGACCTCTCGAAGTGGAACAGATACCTATGAGATCAAAGGCAGATATCGCGTTATTCTCACTCATGTGCTGTGTTGCTTATAAACATGATATAATTTCAGTTCTGATGCTTTTATATGAAAATAAATATGATGAACAAGACACTCAAAGTGCTTGCTATTTAATTCCATACAAAAGGTGTATTTATCATCCATTTTTACTTTAATACAAACATGTATTTTAGATTTTTATAGAAATATGACAACAATCACATATCTCACACAGAGATCGCACTGTCATACTGTTTGGGAATATTAATGCATAATTTAAATACATAATCACATAGAACCAGATAAAAAAAAATTCATTTTAGAAGAGAACACAGCATCACGGTTGTCTGAACCAATTAAGCTGTGTCGTCAGTCAGTCGTTTCCCATCATGCTTTTGATCAGCGCAGTCAGTGGAGGGCAACTGCGCTCGACTGCACAATCCGACACAGCCGCCTCGCCGTCGCGAGAGATTTTTTGCACACGTCAGCATGACATCAGAGCAAGTCGGACGTAACTCGAATTTTTCTAACCGGCATGCATCTCGCGGTGATCACCGGTGATCGGTTCTGCGCAGATTTTGCTCATCTCAAGCAAGCCTTTTGTTTCCGTTGTTGAATGCCACGCACAAATGACGTCGCTGTTGATCGGCTTACGTCACTTCCTAGTACACACTGTCGGAGCGAATGCAACCCTTTAAATAGTACTGGGAAATAGTTCACGCAAAATCGTCCCAGTACTTTTGTACTGTACATTTAGGGTGTATTCACACCTGTCTTGTTTGGTTCGATTGAATCGAACTCAATTTTATTTGCATTTCAATGGCTTAAATCACTTGTTTTTAAACCACAATACTTAAAAACAGATGCAAATGGTGAGTTTTCGTGACCATGGTGCACAGCAACGTGACGTGAGTGTGCTAAATAGGCTAAAGCTTGCCGTAAAAATTACCATGACTATGTTAGGGGAAATTAGAAAGGAGATATTTGAATTATTTATTAATAAACTAGTGTTTTATGAGTCAGTGTCGCAAAGATGAAGTTGATGATACTGACTCGCCATCTCATCATTGGACGCGCCTTTAGAAAGAAATGCATCTTTACGGATTACATAATAAGAGTTTTTGTTTTGGATTTGAATGTTTTCGTTTTGTAGTCATTTAAAGCTTTTTATTGATATATTCATCATGTCTGTAAAAAAAATATTTGCGGAGTTTTGGTTCATTTTTGTGAAGCGCTCCTGTTCAAGACCCAAGACGGCAAGCGCATCCTATTTGTTTTTTATTTTATTATTTTACAAAAGCACAAAGTTTTCTTGATATTGTGAGTGCACACAAATAAAAATAGACCCTTTACAGTTCTGAATGATGCATTATTTTTACCTTACCTTTATGAGCAAAAATGACGGCGTATTTAATTTGTTTCCACTGATGTCTTGAAACGCGCTTCAGCTTCCACTCTCCACACAAAAGATTGGATACGCATCTATGCATTGTGATGTGCTTTAAGTATTTTATATCTATAGATTCTATTTTAGGCAAGTCGTAATTTCAACATCGTCTGACATTCTCATATGAAGCTCATAAGTTTCTTCATATTGCGTTAGTATCTGACAACACCAAATCAGTAAAGAATAAAAATTGCACTATGAAAGATCTCCATGATTAGCCTGTTTTTGCACTTCTTGTTTTTCCCTGCTTGAGAATTTCAGTCCAATGAATGGATGACCTTAGCACACATGTGATTTTGTTTAGAATTTCTGGTTCACTTGCAAAAAGGGCAGTGTGAAAGTGAACCACACCAAACTAAAATAATCAACATTGTATTTGGTCCGGACCAAAGCAAGTGAACTAGCAGACTTTCCTGGTGTGAATACACCCTTAGTTCTGGAACTAAAGTGGTGCGAAAGGCCCTATACTGTACCAGCGCATGTTCAGAAAAAGGGAACATATAGCAGCCATGAAGGGATTGTGGGGTGTAGTATTCTTCTAAATCAATAAATTATAATGGACTTAATGGGTGCGCACAAGCAAAAACCTCGAGACCACATCAAGACATTTCTTACCAATCCTTGAGATTTTTTAGCAATGTAATGTCCCAAGCCTTGTCCCAACAGATATGTTTTTAGTCGTTTCTTGAAGATGGTTAAGGACTCAGCTGCTCGGATTGAGTTGGGCAGGTCATTCAACCAGGAGGGAACAGTTAATGAAAAAGTCAGTGAAAGTGATTTTGTGCCTCTTTGAGATGGCACAATAATATGCCGTTCACTTGCAGAATGCAAGCTTCTAGAGGGCACATAACTCTGAAGTAATGAATTTAGGTAAATGGGTGCAGAGCCAGTGGTAGTTTTGTAGGCAAACATTAATGCTTTGAATTTAATGCGAGCAGCTACTGGTAGCCAGTGCAAATTGATGAACAGAGGTGTGACATGCGTTCTTTTCGGCTCATTAAAGATTAATCTTGCAGCGGCATTTTGGATTAATTGTAGAGGTTTGATAGAAGTGGCTGGAAGGCCTGCTAAGAGAGCATTGCAATAGTCCAGCCTGGATAGGACAAGAGCTTGAACAAGGAGTTGTGTTGCATGTTCTGAAAGAAAGGGTCTGATCTTCCTAATGTTGTATAAAGCAAATCTGCAGGACCGGGTAGTTTTAGCAATGTGGTCTGAGAAATTCAGCTTATCATCAATCATAACTCCAAGGTTTCTAGCTGTTTTTGAAGGAGTTATGGTTGATGAGCCTAACTGGATGGTGAAACCACAAGCAGTTCTGTCTTAGCCAGGTTGAGTTGAAGGTGATGGTCTGTCATCCAACAAGAAATGTCTGTTAGACAAGCTGAGATGCGAGCAGCTATCGTCGGATCATCAGGATGGAATGAGAGGTAGAGTTGAGTGTCATCAGTATAGCAGTGATATGAAAAGCCATGTTTCTAAATGACAGAACCTAGTGATGCAATACAGACAGAGAAGAGAAGTGGTCCAAGAACTGAGCCCTGAGGCACTCCAGTAGCTAGATGTTGTGACTTGGACACCTCACCTCTCCAAGATACCTTGAAGGACCTATCTGAGAGATAAGACTCAAACCACTGGCGTGCGGTTCCTGAGATTCCATTTTCCAGTAGGGTTGACAGGAGAATCTGGTGGTTCACCGTATCAAAAGCAGCAGATAGATCCAGCAAAAATAAGTATAGAAGATTTGGAGGCCGCTCTTGCCAGTCTTAGGGCTTCAACAACTGAAAGCAAGGCAGTCTTGGTCGAATGTCCACTTCTGAAACCAGATTGGTTGCTGTCCAGGAGGTTGTTCTGTGTGAGAAAGGCTGAGACTTGGTTGAACACAACTCGTTCAAGTGTTTTTGCAATGAAAGGTAGAAGGGAAACTGGTCTGTAGTTCTCTAAAAGAGTTGGGTTAAGAGTGGGTTTCTTAAGAAGTGGAGTTATACGAGCCTGTTTAAATGTTGAGGGAAAAACACCAGTGTGAATGGATGTGTTAACGATGTGAGTGAGTGCAGGTACATTTAATGAAACTACGACCATGTCAAAATACTCCAGACCAGGGAGCATCTTTCACTTATAGAAATGTTCTGAACATGCTATTCATGACAGGAAAAAATGGTTATAAATTACACTAGAAATGACTATGCCAGTACAGCATTAATAATTGATCTAACAACTAAAATACCTGAATTATACATTTGGCATTTTACATTCTACTCTTTGCTGACAGTCCAGTGGTTTTCACTTGATGAATTGGAACCGAATTACAGAACTAGGAATTTCTTTTGTTTCTTAATAACCATTGAATGTTAAGACAAAACAAGCAAACATGATACTGCAACAATGCATAATCACTTGGCTAGACACGTGCATTTAGACTGTCAAAGCCTAAGCAGGATTTTTGAAATCAAAGGAGCTCACTGCTATTTATTTTAACACAATTCTGCATCAGTCTATATGGGCTACTACCTGTGCAAGAGAGAAAAAAAGAAAGGGGGAGAGATTGATTCAGAATCAACATGCCAATAAATCCCTGTGGTGAGAGTTTTCCAACTAGAAATTCTTTAATATTCAGAGTGCGAACCCAGAGTCAAGAAGAGGGAATCCCAGAGGTGACCTTCAGTGCATGATGAAAATTAAATGGGCTTCTCTTGCTCTCCATCTCCCTCGCTGTCTCTCTCTCTGAGTCTGACACACATTTGAACAGTGCACAGACACACATACTCACATATCATTCCCTATATATATATATATATATATATATATATATATGGCAGAGGATTCCCAAATCCAGGTGTGAAAAACTTGTTGCCTCTTTCCCAAAAAGACTCATGGCTGTATTAGATCAAAAGGGTGCTTCTACTAAATACTGAGCAAAGGGTCTGAATACTTAGGACCATGTGATATTTCAGTTTTTCTTTTTTAATAAATCTGCAAAAATGTCAACAATTCTGTGTTTTTCTGTCAATATGGGGTGCTGTGTGTACATTAATGAGGAAAAAAAATTAAATTAAATGATTTTAGCAAATGGCTGCAATATAACAAAGAGTGAAAAATTTAAGAGGGTCTGAATACTTTCCGTACGCACTGTATATATATATACAGTGTTTCCCCTACCATTGTTTTGAAAACCATCTGAAAGAATAACAAAAATAGCCTATATTCCAAAAGAAAAAGAAAAAAAGACGCACAAGCTCTATGTATTAACTTTAGCGCAGTGTTGCCAACTTCGCGACTTTTCAGACCCCTTTAGCGACTTTTTTCCAAAAAAGCGCCTAGCGGCAAATCTAGACACTTATTGGACAAACCTTATTTAGTTTCTGAGACTCACGGGTACTGCCGCACGAGTGCGAGGTCTCTCTTTCCCAGCGCGCACACACCTCTCTCTGCATCTGATCTGTTTAGCGAGCGGCTGAGGAGCAGCGCTTTCAGTTAAAAAGATATTCTGTCGCTTGAACTCTATTTTACATGCAAATATAGCCGAAATCACAGCACAGCCATTCTCTTTATCTTATGTGTATTTGATTTAATTAGACAACTGATTATGAATCAGGGTTTTTGTGCGATTTAACATCTAAGGGAGAGCTGGTTATCTAGTCTTAATGGGCTGCGTTTCAGTCACTATTTCATATTCATCCCGTTGTCTGACAACAGAAACAGAAAAATATATCAGTGAAAACAGTTTTATTGAGAATTTGGCTGCATTAAAATACAGTTTGTGAGCACAGGCAAACAAATGTAAAAGGTATGACACAATGACGTTATGAATATGCTAATTAACGTATGACGTCATTTAGCTACTTTTCAAGTGGGCTTTAGCTATTTTCAGTTGAAAGAAGTTGGCAAGACTGCTTTAGCGGTAAAAATGTCGAAGAGGAATGGAGAAGGTGACAATCCTAAAAAGGCAAAAATTTGTTTTTATTTCTTAAAAGCAACAAAATCCGGAGAAACTACTCAAGCAAAGCCAGCCTCTGTGGAGATGCCACCTGACGATAGCAATCCAAATACAAGCTCCTTGCAACTTTCTGAGGAGGGAGTAAGAACCGGTGCTATTACCAAAAGCAAGCACCGGACTTCAGGGTGGGATCCTGCCTGGGTTGAAGACCCCGAATACAAGTCATGGCTTTATAAAACAAGCATAGGTAAATTGTGCGATTTACATGTTACTAGTTTAATAATTTAAGCTCCTGCTTTCAAGTCCTCCTAGGAAGTTCGTATTTATGAGGTGGGAAGTTGTGTTTAGGACTGCAGTGGGTTCTCTTAATTAATTACACAAAAATACAGCAAGTTTCTTAAACTGTATTTCTAGAAAATGAAGAGCAAAGAATGCACGTCATGTGTTATTTTGCTTTTTCAGGGTTCCCTCGGATCCTCAAAAAGTCTTAAATTAGATTTTTTTTAATTTAGGCCATAAAAAGTCTTATGAGAGGTCTTAAATTTTAGATGACACTTTGACTTAGACATATCTAAATCATTTACCGAATTAAAACTAAGTTATCTAATTAGTGTACATATTGTTTTTATAATTTTTTCTTTGTGGATTTGCTTGTTCACGTGACATTTCGTGGGGCTTGCGGCATTTGCTGCCTCCTGCACGCGAAGGAAGAGAAAGGTAAATGTCAGTTCAGTAACAGTTGTAAGTTCATTATTTATGTGCGTAGGGATGTGTGATAAGTATTGTCGATGATGATATAGTAATTAGCTTATTGTTTTAAAGATGTGCGAGCTGACATTGAGTTTGTCACTCACGCTTTCACTGCTTGATATATACAGTTAACATTATATGCCCTCAAAATTCAAGATACACTGTCATTTTTGCCCCAATGAGTTTTTGACTTATAATTATATCATTAGGATATGATGTAGTTATATTACAATATCACACAAGCAAGAGTGTCGTTTTCCCCGAATCAGCACGGTTGCAAATGTGATATTTATTTTATAAAACAGTTAAATAAACAATAAGTTAACATGGTGAGTTACATTTTAGACTCAATATTGTTTTTTTCTTTATTTCACCATTGAAAATTTCAAAATGAAGAACTGAATTGGCGTTTTGAACTAATCAGTTTAATTAATGATTAAATGACCCATTCAATAAAGACGGTCACTTGCTTCATTCCTGAATTAATCAGTTGTTTGAACAAATCGGTTGAATGAATGACTCACTGTTTAAAACTACCTAATGGCAGCTAAGTTTCATATTTAAAGTACATTTTAATTAAAAAGTTAAAATTAGAAATAATTTCATATTACATATTGAATTAAATTTATGTAGACAAATTGTAAATGCTGTGTAAATATATTAATGCCACTTCGGTGTCACCTCTGCATTGCAAAGATGGATTTTGTTGACAATGATTTAATTTGATTGGTAAAAGCCATATAATTTGACATAAAAGGTGATGCATACATCTAATAACACCCTGTTTTTTATATTTTTAATTAATTTATAAAGCCACTTTAAACTTTGTCGTTACATACAGTTGGGATGGCTCGATACCACAATTTTGACTTCGGTATGATACTAGGATCTAATACCTCTAAATCGATACCATAGGTGACAAATAACCAGCCTCAAAATATAAGTGAATTGAAAACAATTTTATTAAACGCACTGCTTAGAACTCTGCATGAAAAATTGTGCAAACAAAAATTAAAAAAAAAAAAAAAAAACCTACATTGAACATAGGTCAGATTTTGATTTTGAAGAAAAAAAACTGAAGAGATAAAATTAAAATAGGATCATGCCTTCATATCATGCAAAGGTAATATTTGGCAAATGTTGAAATAATGGGGAGGCTTGATTCATGCCTTTTCCACAGAGAAAGTGGGTTTTCTGTGGCACTGGTCTCTTCCATGTTCTTGTATGTGTGGAGTAGGGCTGCACGATAAATCGCATGCGATATTTAATGCGCATCTTGTCAGAAAGCCGGTTCTGTAATCAGCGGTAAATCTCCATCACCTGCGGGCTTTCACATGGAGCAGCATTAACTACACAGAACCGTTGTTCACCGAGAAGCTGCGCAAAACCACGATCATATTTAAGAGTAATATGCCCTTCATCACTATTACTAATACTAAAAATAATATTACTGATCTTATTAAAATAAAAGTCTAAATTAAATCCGTTGAAAGAGACCCATTTACCTGTTGATCTTTTAACTCCTTGAACAAATCAGGATGAGCGAGTGACAAATGTTCCCATGGCAGCACATGATTTATGAATTAAGGTCGGTTGGTTCACCTTTTTCATAAATTTTGTAGGCAAAGTAATGCCATATTTCACTTCTACCGCTTTCTTTATTTATTAATTTCGGACGTGTAGAGTGAGTTTCACCTGTTTTATCCATTGTCGTTTCTCCGTTGTCATGCTTGCCGGTTTCGCGTCAGTTTGGGTAACACTTTGGAACAGCAGCGAATGAAATACCGAATTGAGAAAAAATGATGATATCGTACCGTTTGAAATATAATAAATACCGGTATTTTTCCAGTACCGGTATACCGCACATCCCTACAACAGATGTTTTCATCAGCAGCGAATGAAATACCGAATTGAGAAAAAATGATGATATCGTACCGTTTGAAATATAATAAATACCGGTATTTTTCCAGTACCGGTATACCGCACATCCCTAACATACAGTATTGTTATATTATAATGCTATCATATTGTGTGCAGGCAATTAGCTTACTTCGCTGTACATAGAAAATTTCAACAATATCACTGCTAAATACCTATAAATATTGTGAGATAATCACAAGCTGTCAACTAGTCTCTTCTCTCCTGCTTGCTTCAGTACATGGGGATAGTAGCCAAATGCCAAATGTTTCAATTCATTAAGGAATGTTCTGTCGCTTATGTCGGCAACACAAGAAGCCAGCTACAAGGGGTAAAGAGATGCGTGTCTTCATTGAGTCTCCCTGTGAGTCCTACAGAAAAGACAAGTTGGACAAACACGCATCCTCTGATCACCATAGAGCTGCCATGCAATGTCACGTGGAGTTGATGAAAGGTGTCACGTCTATTTTAATTTCAGAACTGTATTTGGAAGTCTGTGTACTGGCAATCAATGCATGTTTGTTTAATTTTTCAAATGTTAAATAAAACCAACAGGCAACACTGTCACTGCCGCCTTTGAACCAATGATTGTCCTTGAACATGAGGCTGTGATTGGGGTTTTTAAATGTCTATACTGGCTGGTTAAGCATCTTATTCACCTAACCCTTCATTTAGAGTCTGTTTTAATAATAAAATTATTGTTTTTAATCAACTCTCTAAAAAAAACTTTTATAGGACGAAGAAACGGAGTGGCAAAACAGCTGACAGACATTTGGCCACGGCTGCTTTGTGCACACTGTGCTCCCCATAGGCTTTCACTGGCCTGTAAAGATGCAGTAGACAATGTGCCGTACATGAGGACCTTCAAGGAGCACCTCCAGCAACTGCACTTGTACTTCAGAAACAGTGCAAACCGCACTGCTACCATGAAGTCAGCTGCAAATGCTCTAGGGATCACTGACCTGAAAATCAAGGTGAGAAATTTCCCATCTTGTCTCATAGCATACATGTACTTAAATCAGTATCTCACTGTCAATTTATCTGCTTTCTCTTCTTCATTGTCTAGGAGGTGAAGGATACTAGGTGGCTTTCGCAACACCAAGCCATACTGAATCTGCAGAGAAACATTAGTGCAGTCCTGGCAGTATTGGCTGAGGAGGCAGAAGTCAGGAAATGTCCTACAGCTAAAGGGCTGTATTCCTTCCTTGCTACATACCGCTTCATAGCTGCTTCACCTGCAGGCAGATGTTCTTCCACACCTGGCTCGTCTCTCCAAGATCTTCCAGAAGGAAGATGTTAACTTCCTGGCCATCAAGGAGCAGGTAAATTCAATTGAGCAAAACTACTGGTTCAACAGTTTGCAATAGCAAATATTTTGAAAGCTAAAGCAAGTGAGAGAACACCTTTGACTGAACATAATTTGAAATGTTTCAGGTTCCTGTCACAATGTCCTTGATCACAGTGATCAAGAATGCTGATATGTGCACTCTTTGTCAGTTTAGCTCACTCTAGAAATTCACCGATACAAACAACCACCTACTTCGCGCCGCGTCTATGACAACACCACGTATCCGTAACACACCCGCTCCGCAACACTAGTAGTTTTGGGGGGTCTACCCTACCCCCCCCCCCCCCCCTGAAAAAAATCCTAGGGGAAACACTGATGTATATATACAGTGGGTACGGAAAGTATTCAGACCCTCTTAAATTTTTCACTCTTTGTTATATTGCAGCCATTTGCTAAAATCATTTAAGTTAATTTTTTTTCCTCACTAATTGGAAAATATATATATTTACGCACACAATGATTGATATACTGACTGTGAGCTTTTTCCAGCTGTGCGATATTATACCAGTTATGCCATTTCAATGTTTGTATCACTCATCATGCGCGTCATGGCGGTGGAGCAAACACACTATAATTTTACAAATACTACTGTTATTTTATCACAGAATATATTTCTATACACAGAATATATTTCTATATATATTTCTTATAGTTTCTACAAGTAGTTGTTTGAACTTGCTTGGGGTGATATATGCCCACGATATGAGAAATGTTATTTCATGACAGCTAAATTATATATATATATATATACACACATACACACACACACCACATACATAATTATTTATTATATAAAAATAAAGAAGCAAATTACAAACCATAAGACAAATACAATAGATACAAATTAAATATTAAATTAACTTGTTTTTCTAATACAGTAGGTTTAACATGTATACATTTATTTAACATATTTTGTTGCTTGATTAACACTAATGAGACAGACAGGTATTTAATTAGGCTGCTGTCCCTTTAAAACCGAATGAACGTAATATACTGACACATATATCTGGTTTTCAACCACCTGTTTACGTTCACTTAAGCCGTAACTGACTGCATTTACGTGAGATACTCCACATGATGGAGATTTTGACAGCTGTGTGTATTTGACAATAAAGGCGCAAGGAGAACTGATCGCAGAACTGGGATCGCGCAGGTGTGCGGCCGAGAGCGAGAGAGTGCTTCTGTTCTGTGTGTCATTCAGAGTGATTCCGCCTATCCCACCTTCACTTACTGCAATTTGTCCTACGACAAGCTTAGTTACCTTTGATTAGTCTGTTCTCACATGACAGAACACTTGCCACTACTACTTGCTCTGATCACCCAGTCATAAAGAAATTTGGAAATACGGGACAAAACATAATTTTTTCAAAATAAGTCGGGACACTAAAAATAGAGCTGAAATACGGGACTGTCCTGGGAAAAACAGGACGTCTGGTCACCCTACTCAGAGGACATTAAAACAATTTGTTATGAATATGAGATTGACCTGAACAATAAATGTTTTATAGATGCAGGTAATCACACTCACTCAGACAATCTTTCTCTCATAATACTTTACTCTACACAATGCTTTTAGCATACAGCTTATAGCATAGAGCTTTGAAGTATTTTACCAGGCTAATACTTTTACACATAATAGCTTCAATGAAGCAACTCAGTGTTCTTTCGTTACTAGTTCTATAGTGATGTTTTCGAATTAATAACAGAAGCTAGTGCTCATCTGTTAAACTGTCAACTTGAGATGTGAATCCGTGGCCAAAGTCGTTCCACACTCAAGAGGGTTTTTTAATGACACTCCTTTGTTTTTTCTTATATATTTACACATTTGTGCCATCAAACTGTTGTATTTGCAATATGACACTTGTACTCGTGCGATATGGCTTTATATGCATATATATAATTTCAGGACTCCAGACTGCGACCTAAAATATTAATTTGCGAGTGAAGTTGTTGCTGAGGTGGCCAATGGCGACTACAGAAATTGACATGTTGTGATTTTGCATGTAATTACTTTTTTTTCTGATTGTTTTAGCGATCAAATATTTTGTTATGTTTACCTAATAAACTGAGGCGATGCACATCAAAGTTTTAGTGAAAAAAAGCAGCTCTAGTTGATGAGGGAGTGGAGACGTGAGAAGTGTGTGCAGAAAAGCAGTGTCTATTTTGTGCGCAACTTGAACAAACTACAACAGGTAAAGCTGTCAGCTGTGTGGACATTAACAATATATCGTTAACAATTCGTTTATAATCGATATGGCTTCTTGTTATCAAGATCTTTAGTCTATTTGCTGTGTTCTGTTAATGCGTGAGCTTCATATTATTTGTAGCGCACTTGCCTTCCAATAATCACAATAAGCTTTGTGCTTTGTTACATTTTAATAAACAAAGTATCAGCTTTAAAATTCTGCCAAATTCATAACGAAATTCAAACAATGAATACCACTTTGGTGCTCTTTAATGTGGCATGAGCACTTGCTTTACCACCTCAGTTCATGTGAACCTGTCATTATCTATCTCTTTACTACGATAGTAGGCCTACAAATTAAACATGAATGGACACCAAAAGGTATTTTATAAGATAGAGTACATCTTACTGAAATGTCTCTCATACAGTGTTTCAAACTGCAGAAAATGTGGAAAACTTGAAAATAATGCCACGTAACAATCATTTACCTCAGAATAAGCATTCCGCATCCATAAGCTCATCAGTCAGTCATAAAAAAATAACTATAAATAGGAGCATTTTGCTTAATTTATGCCCTGTATCGCATATGCATATTTTTACTTAACCTGTTGACATGATAAGAAAGAATGCAAGGAGCTAAAGGTAATATTCAATACCTCCTATTTAATTGCATGTTACTAATGAAGAAAAACAGACTGGATGTGTGCAAAACATATGACAACATTTATAGGACACATTGAGGAGGAGCTCAAACTACACTCAATGGCAAAGTGATGCTGAAATGATTATGGTCCATGATATTGGCACAGATTCTGTGCAATAAACAATACTTTGAGACTGTATATGGTTCTCAAAATGGAAAAATGTTAAAATGTAAAAAAAATGTTTATTCTATGGCACCTAAAAAAAATGTGGCACCTAATTTTGTTTCTTATAGGAGCCAATGGCTCCTAAATTGATTTTTTTGTCTGGAGCCCTGTATATGTATATCACAGGAACCCAGGGAAAAATATTTTCCTATTAAAAAGTTTTCCCTGGGGTTCCTGTGATGTAATGGCTTCAATATCAGAAAAGCATACAATTGCTTCTAAAAAACAAAAACAATAAAATAGTTAAACAGAGCATGAAAAAATACAAATGAGCAAATTATGTCCAATTCAAGTTATGTTCTGATCAAAGTGTTTGAGGGATTTTTACACTTGAGTCCTCTTTAAAAGAGCTGAATTTAGATACCTTTCAGTTGACCCAAAATTGAAAGAATCTAGTCTTCTTTGCATTTACATTGCACATACCTGAAAGTGGAGTCATAACATTCAGGTCCAAAAAAAAAAACTTATTTTGTTTTGTTTTGAAAAATTAAAAAAATTTTGATTATTTTTTGAGGAAAATTTTACGTCCAACTACCCTACTCCAACATTTTCTCATACATGTCGACCTTCAGCTTTTACTGTTAGATTCTCTGTACAGGGCTCGACGCTTACTTTTCTTTTTAGGAGCACTTCACTTCTTAGTGCCCCTCACAGTAACCAAGTGAGGGGTCTCTCTTATACACAAAGGACTTCTTTTTTCCATTCGCCTGACAGTCTATTAAAGACACAGTAGGAGTCAATACTGGGACGCCAGAGCCATCCCACGCTTGCACTCAGCAAACAGCTGCCTCTGAAAGCTCAGCCAGACATAAAACACAAGGCTTCCACAACACCCCTGGCCTATTATGCTATTGACAGATTGGCCCATGAAGGTCAAAATAAGTAAGAAATGGACCTGCTCTACAGTGGGCGGCAAGTGATGTCACAAGCTTCTGAAGGTACCTACTACAAGTGATTTTTTTTTTTAAACGTTAAGCCAACTTGCAAAGGCAAAGCTACAGTCTAAAGATATTGTTAATCATAATAAAATAATAACAATAAAAAAAATGTGCACTGTACCATTTTAATAAAAGTGACAAAAAGAACAAAAAGAAAAACTATTTTACAAGCTGCACACACATGCAAAAATACAAGGTTTGCTGATTAACATAACAGAGCAGTAACATAAAGACAGCACAGAAGCCTATTCCAGGGTTCTGTGATGCGCAGGAAAGTACTGAGTTCCTTTGTAGACTTGTCCATGTCATGATCAAACGTTACTGAGCGGTTTAAATCAGTAGTGGTAACCTGAGGTGCATTTCCCAAAAGCAATGTTAGCTAACTATGGTCTCAAGTTCCATTGAACTCCATTGGTAATGACAGAATTTGCGACCATATATGTTTTGGGAAACGCACAACTGGTAGACAGAAATGCTGCACTCCACCAGATTCAAAATGACAGAAATCTAGAGAAGAACATTTTCGGCACAGAATAGGTGAGATAAAAATTAAAGGGGTCATATGATGTTGCTAAAAGAACATTATTTTGTGTATTTGGTGTAATGAAATGTGTTTATGTGGTTTAAAGTAAAAAAAAAAAACATTATTTTCCACATACTGTACATTATTGTTTCTCCTCTATGCCCCGCCATTCTGAAACGCGTCGATTTTTACAAAGCTCATCGGTCTGAAAAAGCGAGGTGTGCTGTGATTGGCCAGCTATCCAATGCGTTGTGATTGGGATAGAGTGAGCTGAGGCCGGGCTAGCGTTAGCGGAAGCCCCGGCTTAGCGTGAGCTGAGGCTGGAGTGAGCTAAGGCGGCGGGGTCGAGAACGGCGTGCCCGGTGGATCCGACGAATGAGCGGCAACCAATGAGCCGTTTTAGGTAGGTGTGGCTGACTCTGAACTTTTATAAAGAATATCTCTTTGGATTTGAGACTTTAGTCTTTGCAACTTTACAGATCTTCTTTATGCACCAAGAGCTTGTAACACTCCAAAGAGAAAGGAAAAATTTAAATCGCATCATATGACCCCTTTAAATATTTAAGGGATGGCTAAATTCTCTCAATTTTATAAAACTACATGACCAAGTGCTTTAGATTCAGTAACTCTTTCAGCTCAATACATGTCCTATGGCTCGAAGGCTGCACTTGGTTTTTATACCTTCTGGTACTTGCCCATGCAAACCTCACAGCCACAATGGAACAGTGTTATGGGTGGTTTGGGTGACGTTGTGCAGTTATGGTTGGAGTGGTTTTGTTTGGGGCGCACTGCTATGCAGTTGCTGAGATTTCTGGGTGGTGCTAGGTGATTATTTACTGATTTACTCCAAAGTTTCTATAAGATTCTTGTCCTTGAGATTTTTTAAAACAGCTAAAGACAGCTTTTATTGAAACCATGCTGCCAAAATGACTTGCTTTCTACTTCCATGTTTTTATTACGTAATAAAGATGATTAAATCAGCACAAGACCGCCTGCACAGACACAGATCACCACCTGCTTCTTCATCATGGACTCTTTGACCCAGTCACTGATGCATTAGTGAAGGACAGGAGAAGAAGGCAGGAGAAGCACAACAGGATCACTGGACTAAAAATAACATTAGAATCCTTTGAAAGGTAATGTTACGTTGGAAAGTAAAGTGGCTGTTTATTTTCAACTACGCGATTGTCTCAGTAGAGCATTATTTGTTTGTTCGGGTACATTTCACTATGGATTCTTTGGTAAACCAATCCCAATTCGACACAGGCTTTTACTGAAAAGCATTCATGAGAGTGCAGAAATCGTGAGGTCATTGCATTTGTTCGCTCGACAGATAAGGCTTTGATAGCCTACAATGACCAGCGCTGCAATGAGAGTAGATCTAAATGTAATGTTATAACCAGCACATTTAAGGATTAGTTCATCTCAGCAGCTATGATAGTACAGACGTAGTAAATGAGTTCCACATGTAATACGTATTTCATATGCAGAGCTATTACCCAATCATAGCAGTGGACGTTTACTTTGGAGACTTAAAGGAGACCCGTCCATTTAAAGTGTTCAAATTAGAGGGCTAAAATCAGGGTAGAAATGGCCTTTTATTAAGTATTATTATAAACTATTACTTTATTATTTTACTATATATAAACTATTATATCTAAATAATATTTACTGTAAAAATGTATGTAAAAATCCTACTAACATCATAAGTGCACCTCAGGAAACATTATACAATTTAAAATGCAGTTCATGACACCTTAAATACTTAGGGTTAGGGGTTGGTTCACCTTAACCCTAAATATGATAAGTAGCAATAGGTATGCTTGCTCTAGTAACTAGGTAATTAATGCTATGTGGCCAAGAACAGCTGTGGTTTTGTACATGTAACCAAAAGCAATGACCTTACTGTGGTTACAATACAACCACAATAAAACCCTTAATGGAACAATATTGAACACTACAACATGCAATAATATATTACGTTAAATCTACAGATGTAGTAAGAGTTCAACACCGTACTCAACTGAACCAGTTGTATTATTTTCAGCATATGATAGGCTATACTCAGCAGAGTGAGCTCACCTCTGGCAGACAGCTTTTTGGTGTTGATGATTTTGGCAGCATATTCCTGACCAGTAGAGATTTTCAAACATCTTCTCACCACAGAAAAGGCTCCTCTGTAAATCAAAAAGAAAGTTAGTTCCTCACTGTGAAAATACTACTCTGATCCCCTCTGCCTTTTCTAAAAAAAAAAAAAAAACCTTGTCTTGAAAATCCCCGCTATATATTCATAGAATATATGGGCGGTATAATATGCTTATCAACATAACTCCGTTCTGAAAGTAAATAAACATGACGTTTTAAATAGGGGAATCCCGCTGTTTACTATTCCCGCCAAAAAAGGGAAAATACTAATTTATAACGTATTTCAAAAATGTATGAAACCAACGTAAGTAGCCTATTATATTTTTAGAAATTTGCGAGTTTTAAACTATAAAACAAATATAAATAAACTATATTAGGCTACTGTTAAATTTGCCCCAGGTATTCATTTTATAATATCATACAAAGTTTGCATTATAATTTATACTGTCAGCATAAAAAAAATGGTCTGAAATTAGTAACAGTATAGGCTCTTGATTATCTCTTATTCGTTTACCGTTGTAATCATTACGGTTGAAACTGCAACAATGCATAATTTCACACAATCACTTTAACAATTAAAACCATTAAAAACATATAGTGGTAAACAATAGTAGGATATTTAACTTAATTAATTTCATTGCTTATAAAAAAGAGCTGTAAAACGCAGTGCGGGGTTATCTGTAAACCCTATTGCGTGATGATTCAAATGAATCAATTGTTGACCGGATCATTCGAACGAACCGATACGTTAAAGTGATTCGAGTTTCCCAACAAGCACTTAATCTCTCACATCTCGCTTCCTGCTGTAACAGCGGCTGTTGAATCCAATGTAAGACCACCCTCTGGCGGCACAAACACGCGTGTACGAGTGTCTGAAAAGATTTACGCGTATAGATGATTTAAATCGCAGGAAATTAGAGAATGTGTGCGGGTAGACTTGTTGATAGACTAATAAAGATAGCCTAAAATGAAGCATCATACAGTGCTGTTGATCCTTGGGTACTGTCACCTTGAGTTAACGGGGATGACCAATTATCCTCTTAAATGACTAATCCTGTAAATCCAGTGGAGCATTCTCCCTCATCTACTATACTGTCTCAAAAATCAATGTGATGATAAAAAGCTCCCTCCCCTCCCTTGACGTTTCAGATTAGGTCTATTTGTCACTTTTTACTCACCTGAATATGTATTATAGAGTTGTTTTATGAAAGTGAATGCACACACACACACACACACACATATTCCTTTTGTCAGTTATTCACAATGAATAATAAATATTTTCTCTTTTCAAATAACTTGCAGTGAATTATAGATAACTGAAAACCACTGCCCAATATTCAAAGTTACCAAGAGAAAAAACCAGTTTAAATTACACAAGGGGTCATATGATGCTTTTTTAAAGATCATTATTTTGTGTATTTGGTGTAACAGAATATGTTGACATGCTTTAATGTTCAAAAAACACATTACTTTTCAAATACTGTACATTATTGTAGGTCCTCTATGCCCCGCCTCTCTAGACTTTAGTCTTTGCAACTTCAGGGATCTTATCTATGCACAATCAGCTTGTAACACTCCAAAGAGAAAGGAAAGCTTGAAATCGCATCATATGACCCCTTTAAGTTGATGTAATGATCAATATTATTATATCAGCATAAATGTTGAATTGATTTGAGAGAGAGAGAGAGAGAGAGAGAGAGAAATCTGTAGAAAAACTGATAATGTCCTGGCAGAAAATGTTCAGTTTTTTTTTTTTTTAAATTTGCAAATACTTCCTTTAACCATAAAACACTACACAATGCAATGTGTAATTTAAAATATCGGTAAAACACCTGTAAAAAATCACGACAGAAAATTCCTTCATATTAACACTGTACATTGGGCCACAGACTTTTCTAAGAGTGTAATGTAAACTATGAGCAGTGAGAATTAAAGTATCAGATTATTTCCAGGGGAGGTTGGGGGTTCGGTTTAGTGGGGTAGGAGGGAGTGAGAAAGAGTTAAACAGCCTGACAGAAAAAAGCTGTTTGAGTGTCAGCTAGTGGCAGTATGGATACTCTTAAACCCTTTTCCAGATAGAAGTGAGGTACATAGTTCATGCATGGGTGTGAGGGGTCAGCAATATGCACTACAGATGCAATGCTTGTCGAAGAATTATCTGCAGGAGTCTCTCTGAGGGGAGATTCAGATGATCCCCTCCACTGTCTTGACTATCTACTGATCTGCAGACACACTTCAGTTCCCAAACCAGACCAGATCTCAACAACAATAGCTAAAAACAATGTCTAACCGGCTATTTGGATTCCAATTCCAACACTAACCAATAACAACCAATTTACTTTTGCTATGGTTAAATTCAACAATATCTTCAAAAGATTTTTGAATTTTGGCACTTTTTTCCCGTTATATAGTAATTGTAAATACCATAAGTTTTGCTATGCTATAGCATGTGTGGAAAAGTTTAAACCATGTGTGTTACAACTAAACCCACATTATTTTGTGCCCTACTTACCCCATACCAGGGCCGGATTATCAATGGGCATTACAGGCACGGGCACCTGCGCACTTGGGGCCCAAGCGAGGGGAAGAAAAAAAATTCCAGAGTGTCTTTACACCAAGTGCAAATAGCGTGCTTGTTGGCAAATGCTATTTACACTCTGTCCACCAATGTCTGGTTGGGACACTCAAGATTTAAAAAAATACACATTCAACTCAATGTCTTCAGTGGTGTAGGCAGTAAAGTGTAAAATTTTCAAAACTGGCTTTTGACGCGATCGACCCAGGTTCAAATTCACCTTTTACCGAGCTATATACACCGATCAGGCATAACATTATGACCATCTTCCTAATATTGTGTTGGTCCCCCTTTTGCTGCCAAAACTGCCCTGACCCATCGAGGCATGGACTCCACTAGACCCCTGAAGGTTTGCTGTATATGGCACCAAGATGTTAGCAGCAGCTCTTTTAAGTCCTGTAAGTCGCAAGGCGGGGCCTTGTTTGTTCTTGTTTGTTCAGCATATCCTACAGATGCTCGATTATGTTTTTTATTTCACAGTAATATCAGTTAACTTCAGCCTTTCTGCAAAACAGTGTATCTGTACTTCCATTACCTACGCACCAGAGATTCTCAGGAAAATGTAAGAGTGCTAAATAACAACTAGAAATACAAAAGGTAAAGTTCAGACAATTTTTTTTTAACGTATTTACAGTTTGGCTCTTTTGGTAACTCAGTTGGGCTCAATTGGTAACTCTTGGTCCTCAATTTGGATAAAAGCGTCTGCTAAATGAATAAATGTAAATGTAACGCTATTGATCATATCAAACTTACCATTCTTTATCTGCCTTTGATGGTGGGAAAAGTAGGCTAGCAAGCAGCAACTTTAGCATCATCTGTGAATCTGTTTTTAGTAATAATAAAAAAAATTATAATTTATGCATTTAGCAGATGCTTTTATCCAAAGCGACTTACAGTGCATTCAGGCTATACCATTTTTACCAGTATGTGTGTTCCCTGGGAATTGAACCCACAATATTTTGCGCTGCTAATGCAATGCTCTACCACTGAGCCACAGAAACATTAAAAGAAAAGAAGAAAACGTTTTTAAAAGAAAGTTTTAGAGTAGGGATGCACGATATTATCGGATCAATATCGGAATCGGCCGATAAAGGCTTTAAATGTAAATATCTGCATCATATCGATATGAAAAATGATGCCAATATGTCTTGCCGATAAGAGGAATACATTAACTCACATGTGCTCAGGGTGTGCTAGCAATTAGATCACGTCAGCAGTGTGGCTCATTCTTGAAGCAAAGTTTTGCCTGAATGGGGATTGGATTCACTGTTTTGGATCGCTGCATTAAAACTGAGAATGCACTGTACAGAATGAGCATTTGGTGTGTGATAGAGTAAACAGTAATAGCACGTGCAGCGGCAGCCTCCCCCGCGTCCTAATGACCGCTCAGTAAGGAGTTTTAATTCCGTAGGGGGCGCTGTTGGCCTACTTCTAATAAAATGAAAGCAAAATACACAAAACTTATGAGCTCTGAAAGATTTTCTGAATTTTTACAACTCTTTTGCTTTAAACCATTAAAAAATGTTAAATCTTAAAATAAAATGTTAAGGTTACTACTGCATCTTTCTGGGGGGGGTGGGGGGATGCAGCGACTGAATATAGTTTATTTATAGTTATTTTCAAATCTTCAATGCACTGTCATTATAAAAGAACTTCATTATTGTTTATTTAATTCTAACAAATAAGTTATTTTTAAAAACTAACCAAAATTTTAAATAATTTACTTATCATTTCTGCAGAGCAGAGACTTGGTGTTGTTTCCAAACAAAAGGAAATAAATCGGTTATCGGCCAAAATGAGTTGAAAATATCGGCATTTCGGATATCGGCAAAAATCCAATATGGTGCATCCCTATTTTAGAGGTATCCTTCTCACATTCTTTTCAACATATTTAAACCTTTATAACTATTTCTGTGTAACGTGGGGTTTGTGTTTCTTGTTCATTGCTCTCATGTCTTTTATTTTGGAGTTTAGTCATGGTTCCCGTCTATTCATGTTGTTCCTTTGCCCTTTTGTATTCCTGGCCTGCGTTCAGCCCCGACAAAACGGTGCAAAACGTTTTTTAAATGCAAACGGTGGTACGTTGAACACTGTTCTGATGACGCAAGAGTTGCAACTATGGCAACTGAGAAGGCCATTCTTTGTGTTCTTTTTGAAGAATTTTCGGAGCCTGATGAAATCGGTATAAATACATGTTTAATACTGCAAAATGCGCTCGATGTAACAGTCACTGCCCTTGCTGTCCAGAATAAATGAGAACATCCCAATTCGAGTGAAGGGATTTGTGGAAACTGTGGTTCCTAATTATTGTGATCCAACATTTACCTCGCATTTCAGGACGAAAAGACAAACACTTCAGGTGAAGGATAATCCACTTCTTACCTCCAAGACTGTGTTTGGATCTATATGACCTTATTATTTCACACCGTTTCCAGGAAACATGTCGTTCAAACCGGAAACCTTAGCAAAACAGTGCACACCGGTTTGAGCTTGAACTTGCCCCTGCTATTTGTTCCTTTGTTCATTGTGTCATGTTCTGATTGGTTGTCCAAGTCATGTCTTGTTCCTCATTGGTTGGTTTGTCATGTGACCCTTATTGTTAAGCCCACATGTTGCCCTTGTCTTTGGTCGTGTATTGAACGTATTAACCTCTGTTTGGTGAGTTGTTTCATGTTTGTAGTCAAGTCTTTGTGTTTTGTTTGGATTTTGGATTTCACACTGTATAATAAAGCTGCACTTGGATTCATCTACAGCTAGTGGTGGGCAGAGCGAGACTTCATGAAACACTGAAACAGTCGAAGCAAATGTGCTGAGGCTTCAAAACAATTCAACACCCATCTCTACGTTGACATCTAGTGGTCATTTTCAAGTATTGCTCTGAACCAGCATTGACAATGAATCAGTTAAAGGAGTCCTATTATATGGCAAGCCATTTTAGCTTAAATTGTTCCCAGCCTTACTCATCGTAATTGCATTTTTACTAGTAACAATTCAATTAGAGAGCTCTACAATTAAATTCTTACTAGTAACAATGCCAGTTAGAGAGCTCTCTAAATCAATTCTTACTACTAGTAAAAATGCAATTACGATGAGTAAGGCTGGGAACAATTTAAGCTAAAACGGCTTGCCATATAATAGGACTCCTTTAACTGATTCATTGTCAATGCTGTTTCAGAGCAATACTTGAAAATGACCACTAGATGTCAACGTAGAGATGGGTGTTGAATTGTTTTGAAGCCTCAGCACATTTGCTTCGACTGTTTCAGTGTTTCATGAAGTCTCGCTCTGCCCACCACTAGCTGTAGATGAATCCAAGTGCAGCTTTATTATACAGTGTGAAATCCAAAATCCAAACAAAACACAAAGACTTGACTACAAACATGAAACAACTCACCAAACAGAGGTTAATACGTTCAATACACGACCAAAGACAAGGGCAACATGTGGGCTTAACAA
>NW_015505957.1:0-531 GCF_001515645.1 Sinocyclocheilus grahami
TTCCCGGGCCGCCGTAGGGGTAGGGCTCGAGTGAAGAGTTTCACCATGTCCCGAGCCCTCAAGGTTACACGACTGGTTCTCGGGGTGGTCCGCGCTGGTTCTCAGTGCCCCGCCTCGGTGCCTTTCTTCCCGGAGGTGCATGAGGAGCTCAACAGGTCGTGGACGGCACCTTTTACTGCCGGAAACTGATTTGCTGGATCCTCCTCCCTCACCACCCTCGATGGTGGGGCAGCTAGGGGGTTACAAGGGTCCCCCCGGTGGAGCGGTCGGTTGCGATGCAGTTGTGCCCTAATCCCGCCTCCAACCGGCAGGGAGAACCGTGCCTCCCCTCCCAGGTCTGTAGGTACTCGACTGGCCAGCGATGCCTATATGACCGGTGGAGAAGCTGCCTCCACCTTACACGCTACGGCGTGATTGCAAGTGCACCAGGCCAAGGCACTGAGGGACTTGCACGAGGGTGGTCATGACCCGGAAGTTCAGAGAGAACTCCGCACCGCGCCGGACCTCGCGCCACGAGCGACGAAGGTTACG
>NW_015505957.1:5799-12049 GCF_001515645.1 Sinocyclocheilus grahami
GAGAGAGGTGGGGCATAGAGGACCTACAATAATGTACAGTATTTGAAAAATAATGTGTTTTTTGAACATTAAAGCATGTCAACATATTCTGTTACACCAAATACACAAAATAATGATCTTTAAAAAAGCATCATATGACCCTTTAATAATGAAAGTTAACATGAAGTAGTATCAAAAATTTGTGCTTGGCCTCTTCTGGCCCTTTAACTCAAAACACACTTGCAGTAATAAACAGTGGCGCCATCTTCAATAAGTCACATAAGGTCTTCTATTATCTACCACGAGTTAAATTTTCTCAATTTCATGTTTATTACTGAATCAGTGTGGATGTGTGCGTGACCTGTTTTCTCAATACAGCCAACTTCTATGAGAAAACAATCTGTGCTAGTGCATATTGAAAAACACTAAAACTATTTATTTCAGATATTTTCTAGATGACATGCATGTGTCTGTGTATACATATATACGCAAATACAGTTCTGCTTATAAGTTTTATAATCTGCAAGTTTTAGTGACTGTTTCTGGATGTGTGTAATAAAACTAAATGCATGTGAACACAGTTTTTTATGATTTTATTTTTAAGACGTTATAATTTTTTATTTAAGATGTTATCTCGCTCTTAAAAATGCTAAACATCTTACAGATGTAAGGGGTATGTATATTTAAGAGCACAATGTACATCATTATAGACAGTCTGGATTAGATAAAGCCTGACCTGCAAGTGGTTGTAGAAATATCTTTCCCATGGGGTGAACAAAAGAGACGCCGTCTTGTCCATCTGCTGTGATGCCATCAAGAAGGGGTGCATCACCACCTGGGCAAAGGTGACATCAAAATAAAAAAATAAAAAAATTGTCATTAAAACAAACAATCCACATTGAAAAAAAAGACTTGGGCTGCAAATGCACATGTGATGATTTAACAACGGCTGGACAATAATCTTTTTAAATGAAACATCTGCCTCACAAAGCAAGTCATTCTTTGTGATAACTAACAACAGACCTTTGTTTTACAGTATGTTCCAGTAAAAACTCACAGCAAGGGGTCAATAATAACTTTGAACAGAACATCTGAACTACAATCTAAACCTTGTAGCATTAGGCTTCTCCTGTGTTTCCATTTCAATGTCAAAATATTTTGCTTTTGCAGTAAAAATCAATAAATAAAAAGATAATCATAAATTCTACAGCATAATGCAATGTACTGGTATATCACATAATAAATAAAGGTATATAATACAATTTATTTTCCATATTATATACACTACCATCTAAATTATTTTTTTTATTTAATAATTTTATTCAGCAAGCACAAATTAAATTAATTAAAAGTGACAGTTAAGTCATTTCTTATACTATATGTTATATTTATAATGTTACAAAAGATTCCTATTTCAAATAAACTCTCTACTTTTGAAAATAGCACAACAATTATAACACTGACAATAATAAGAAAAGTTTCTTGAGCACCAAATAAGCATATTAGAATGATTTCTGAATAATTATGTGACACTGACGACCAAAATAATGGCTGCTAAATAATTCAGCTTTACATCACAGAAATAAATTATATATCAATATGTATTATTTTAAAGGGATATTTTATTTTATTTTAAAGCGTCGTAAAATTACGGTTGAACCCCTGATGTCACATGGACTATTTTACCGATGTCCTTGCTACGTTTCTGGACCTTGATCGTGGTAGTAACCTTGTTGTCTATGGGAGGGTCAGAGAGATCTCGGATTTTCTGGAATAAAAAATATCTTAATTTGTGTTCCGAAGATGAATGAAGGTCTTATGGGTTTGGAACGACATGAGGGTGAGTAATTAATGACAGAATTTTAATTTTTGGGTGAACTATCCCTTTAAATTGTAATAATATAATATTATAATATAATGTTTTATTGTATTTTTCATCATATAAATGCAGCCTCAGCGAGTTTATGGTTGTGATTGGGACATACTGTATGTGCAAGTGTTTTTAATCCAACATTCACCTCTGTATCCTCCACCACCGCCTCCAGCGGTGCAAGCGCCTCCACCTCCCCCAAACCCTCCAAATGTAGCCCATCCCAGCACTGACAAAGCCTCAGGACAGGATGAGCCTCCTTGACCTCCTTCCACAAGACATTTCCCTGCCCAGTGGAGAGAAGACAGGTCGCTCCACCCACCTCCTCCACCTAAACACACACAGAAATACAGACATGTTTACTCAGTGCTGGGCATGTTAGTTTAAAGGTGTTCCACAGAGAAATTCCTTTGGTTTGAGGATGCAAAATACTAATTACTGTATTTACTCATTGTCCGCTCTTCTACTTTTTTGGCAGATACATATGTCTATTAAGTGAGAGCCCAGAACTGCTTACATATGAAAGTTCTGCATAAAAAAGCATCCTCCAGATGCCAATCCCACAAAACTAGATAATGTGATCCTGATGGCTGAACTGACAGTATTGTGCTGTTGTGAAAAAGCTGGTAGGTAGTTAATGAAGTTAGAGAGCCCATAACACACTCATAAATGTGGAAATAGAATTCGCTGGAATAATACTTGTCCTTTATCCAAATCTAAATCACAGAGTAACTGTTAGCATTCAAAGAAAGTAATTTCAATATCATATCATATCACAGTACAAGCAGCTACTGAGAGTAGGCACTGTTCCTAATGCTGGACTTTGGGGATTGACTGGACATACATTCTACTGAACCACTAGTTAATTTACATGAACCAAAATAAACAACTTACAGATTGCCTGTATTATTCACTCAAAACCCCTAATTTTTCTGTGTGTGTGGGGGGGGGGGGGGGGGGGGGGGTCAGATAAAATTATAAATAATAGCATAGTTATATGGGCCATTCTGCTGTCCCGCAACCAAAAAACACTTTTAAAAAGCATTTAAGTATTCAAATCTTAGATGGTTGCTAAGATCCTTCTATTATCTATAGAAACCCACAATAATATATAAAATATTAGTAAGCTTAATATATATAAAATCATCATTTATTGGGTACTTTCAATTGGGAGGTGGCAGTCCCGAACCCTAACCCCTAAATTTCAACTTATGAAAATATTGAAATTATTCTTGTATTTTTTTTCCATTGTTGTTTTTAAAAGTATCTTTCTGATTATTTTAAAAAGTGAAGTTAAAAAAACATTTTATATTTTCTTTGTAAATTATGAAACTTTATGTAAAAAATGTGTCCCGCATTTTTCATGTCACTACCGAAACGGTGTATGTTTCAGTCCAGTGGCTGAGATTGATTTTAACTACACCCCTAAATTTATGATCAGGAAATATTCCTGTGCCCCTCTCTGTCATAGCTACATTGTGAGTGTCACAGTCTTGCTGTGCCAGAGAACAGGCAGGACGACGAGGATGCAGGATACAAGAACACTTTAATAAATTCACGATAGGCGCACACGCACATGGTAACATTCACAATAACTGACAAACTGGAACACAATGGACAGGAACTGATATAGGGTGGATAACGAGGGGCAGACAGGTGAGCACAATGAGGTGATTAACTAATAATGAGAACAGGAACAACCAAATAAGGACACAGAGGGAGAAACCACAATCTACATTCCATAACATTTAGTTTTTATATGTGTACTACTATTCGGAATTGTGCTAGCTAACCACGTGCTTATTAGCATCTTTGAGCTAGGTTCAAAAGTATCTAAAATTGTCACTACCAAACGGTGGAGTTTATTTGTATGTTTTAGAAGTGTTTTAGTATGCAAGTTTAAATTCTGTAATGTGATGTGGTTGCTACAAAAGCATTACTGTCACTACCGAAAATGTGCAGTTAGTACACAGCAAAATCCCCAGAGTTAAATCAACTCTGCTCAGAGTACATATTGTCCCAATCTACAGAGTGTTAAAGTAACACTGAAGCCGAGTTAAAGTTAATGGTATAATTAAGCGATTGATTAAGTAATGATTGAACATTAGTAAAGAAAACCCGCTGTTAACAATGTTGAAGATGAACAACTAGTTAATTTAACTCTGGGGATTTTGCTGTGTACCGAAACATGGGATGTTTCGTTAAAAATAAAGTATACTGAATTATCAACTAGGATGTTATGATCGTTTTTGGATCAATGTATTTTCAAACTAATGAATCCTTAACTTTGAAATCAGTATAAACTTTTTGCCTTTTACAATGAAATATTGGACTCAAAATACAACAAATCTCATAAATTACACTTGAAATATTGTTAAAAATGTAATTGTTGTTGATTTACCTCTGAAAAAATTTAATAAAATAGCATGTATATATATATATAAAGGTTGCGGGTTCGAGTCTCGTACCGGCAGGGATTGTAGGTGGGGGGAGTGAATGTACAGCACTCTCTCCACCTTCAATACCACGACTGAGGTGCCCTTGAGCAAGGCACCGAACCCCCCCTTTTTTGAAAACATACATATTTTTTCAAGATGTTTACAACTTTGACTTTGGACCAATTCTGTAGAATGGCCCATACATTTAAAGGGGACATATGACGATGCTAAAAATAACATTATTTTGTGTATTTGGTGTGATGCAATGTGTTTACGCAGTTTAAGGTTAAAAAAAACATTATTTTCCACATACCGTACATTATTGTTGCTCCTCTCTGCCCTGCCTTTCTGAAACGTGTCGATTTTTACCAAGCTCATTGTTCTGAAAAGCGCGGTGTGCTCTGATTGGCCAGTTATCCAGGGCATTGTGATTGGCCAAATACCTCAACCGTGTGGCGGAAATGTTATGCCCCTTACCATAGTTGGAAACGCACAGCGTCTCCATGACAAAGCGGTGGTGGCAACAATACTACAGCGAGAATAAAAGTTACGCCTTCTTTCTTTAAATAAATATTTGGGCAGTGTTATGCAAATCTTCCCACTCAGTAGCGTAGATTTGTGGGGGCGTGTTTGAATGAGGCATTTTAGGAAGGTGTGGTTGAGTCTTAACTTTTAGATAGAATATCTCTTTGGGTTTGAGACTTTAATCTTTGCAACTTTATGGATCTTATATATGCACAAACAGCTTGTATCACTCCAAAGAGAACATGAAATCATGTCATATGACCTCTTTAAAAAGATATAGCCCCTTTAAGTGGCTTAATGAAATGAGCAACATTTTTAGCTTGTAGTGTAGCTAACATTGTTTTTAAAAGAGTTAATTAAAAGAACTAATCACTGTTGAACTAATCAACTGAATGAATTTTGGGTCATAAAATAATATATAATTAAAACATATTTTTGTCATTGGAAGAATACCTGCTGCTCCGGATTTGCCATTGACACCAGGGGCGGAGGTGTCATTCTCATATTGTTCCAGAAAAATCTGGTCCAGGCTGCTCTCAGGGTCCTCCAGGTAGGCCTTTCCTCCTCCTCCTGCTGCAATCAGCAAAGGCACTGGTTCCCCGTTCTCCATCTGCCCCCGTGCATCCCAAAAACAACATCAGACTTACTTTTCATTCAAGTAAAATAAAAAACCTCCTATGATTCCAGACAAGCCTTCACTTCCATCTGTATTTCAATTAGGACGACCCCAAATTATTTCAGGATGTCTCAAAAATGCTTGTCCAGACAGGCACTATCAGGCGACGACTGCCGTCCACATGGTTCCCCTTAAGGGGACTCACAAGGCTGTGATGGATATTTTTAAAGATGTGTTTGAGACAAGAAAACGGGAAGAAAATAACTATTTTACCCGATAAACATATGTGGCTCCTCCACCACCACCTCCGCCCCCTGCCCACTTTAAGGCCGAACCATCGCTGTCAAAACCATCTTCTATCACAGAAGACTCCCCAAGACAGATATTATGGGTCAGGGGGTTCCTCTGTAAATATTTGAAGAAAACATATACAGTAGATGTAAACAGAGAGCTATACATAAATACATTGCAAATATCATGGCAACCCAATGGACAAGTCTGAGTTTCTGCTTCACTCACTCCTGATCTATCTATCTATCTATCTATCTATCTATATATATATATAGATATAGATATAGATATAGATATAGATATATACAGAGCCTAAAATTAACACTCGCCAAGCGCCAATTGCGAGTAAAAATCGGCTTTGGCGAGTATATGAAACTGTGTCAGTTGCCCGATGGCCGGTAACATTTTTATAAATTCTAACAGTGCAATGTCGTGAGAACATAAACGTGAACAAATGTGAACAACGCTCCATACAGTTAACGGGTCAGTGCTGCTTCATCACAACAGTGTAAACCTTTGCAATGTAAATAT
>NW_015505957.1:12454-36876 GCF_001515645.1 Sinocyclocheilus grahami
TTTCAGTCTGACCGGTCAGATCGGATTTACGGATTTAGCTTCATGTTTTCACGCCACGTAAAACGTAAAAACGTAAAAACGTAAAAACGTAAAACGTTTTTGTAGAAAAGTAGAAAACAGTCTTTACAGAAACTTTACAAGAAACGGCGTTGCCATAGAAACCAACGCATATTCCATAAAGCGAAAGAGCGCTTATGGACACACAAATCGGATATGAACAGTTGCAATACACAGTGTGGACAGTCAGTTATTCAAATCAGATTCCATCCGGATATGCACAAAATCGGATTTGGGCAGTTTGAACGAGGCTTTTGTCTACACAGGATGCGGCATGGCGCGACACGACAAATCGCCGAAAGTAAACGGATTCCCTGTTCTATTTCTGTTCTATTCCCTGTTTTTTATCCAGTGTTGACAACTTCAAGCTGCCGTGTAGACACGGTGCTAAAGTGATATACACAGAATTCCAATAATCCTGCTGTTGATCAAAGAAAATAGGACAAAAAAATAACAATAACTCACTGCTCTTGTACTTTAAAAAAGATATAAAGACTATAGTATTATTTGATTAGTGTAATTTATTACATTTCTGTAGGCTACCAGAAAAATCACTGTTAGACCTGCCTGAAATGCACCGTATCTATTTGTGTCTTTGTTGTATAGTAGGCTATGTTGTGCTATTGCTTGTAATTTGATTTGCTCTTATTTTACAACTGACTATTTACTAGTCTTTAAAAATGTAGCCTATTCAATTTTTATTGGTTAAGCTAGTAGTTTTAGCAGGTATCGAAACTGGAATCAAGGATTGTGATTTTTTGCAATTATCAAAAATTTTGGTGTCATAACTGCCTGTTTTTTTCCTTAGCTGATAAAAATATTTCTGGACGGTAAATTTCCTTAAGTCACTGGCCATTGGTAGGTCTGGCAAAAAGTTAGTTTTAGGCCCTGTATATAACTGAAAATATAAATAAAAAAGCTGACAGAAATAAATACGTTAAAGTAATAAATTTACTAAAACTGAAAAAAAAAACTAAACTGAAATACAGAAAAAAACTACAAAAGCACATGACAAAATGACTAAAAATTAAAATGACAAGTGAAAATATAAAAATAAAAATAAAAGCTAATTGAAATAAATATATTAAGTACTAAATTTACTAAAAAACTAAAACTAAAATACAAATAAAGCTAATTAGAAATATAACAAATAAAAATGGCACGTAACAAAATGAATAAAAATTAAAACGACTACTGAAATATAAAAATAAAAACTGTTTGAAATAAATAGGCTAAAGTATCAAATTTACTTAAATTAAAAACGATCTAAAAATAAAGCAACACAGAAATATATGAAAGAACAAAAATAAATATTACAAAAGTACACAATAAAATTGACAACTGAAAATATAAAAATAAAAGCTAACTGCAATAAAAAGGGTTAAGTAATAAATTTACTAAAACTGAAACTGAAAAACAAATAAAGCTAAACAAAAAATACATAAAAATGGCACATAAAATGACTAAAACTTAAAATTAAAACGACAAATGAAAATGTAAAAATAAAAGCTAATTTAAATAAATAGGTTAACGGTGAAGCAATACATCTACTAAAATTGACAAAAAAAATTAAAGGTAACAAATATAAAAAAATTAAAATGACAAAAGCACAAAAATGTCTAAAGCTTGAAATTAAAAATTAAAATAAACAAAAAATAGCTAATTGGAAATATGAATTAATATATTAATAATAGTAAAATATTTGACATGCATGTCACTGAAGCTCAGCAATCAGACACAAGCTTCTCTATCATCAGTTCATCAAACGCTGCTTCATCACGTCATGAGGCTCGAGATCAAGCAGAAACACCTGCTGACCGTTCAGATCAGACGCGACACACAGACGATCGTGACGCGATGGTGCCTGTAGCGTCTCGACCAATCTAACACACTAATTTTAATTTGATTTAACAAATCAATTATTCATTAGGTTAACAAATCGTCACAGTCCCCTCACTCAATAAACTGGATGCCAGAATGTCTGCTGAACACCAGACCCTCTGGTCACCATGACAACTAATCATGATATCACTGGTTTTATTACGCCTCCAGGAATGTGAGTAGGATAACCCATTCTGTGTCCCCAGGACAAACGCACAGTAGAAATGGACTTTTCTACTAATTAATTCATAGGAAAACCTTTCTTTGAATGAACACACATTTTCTTCAGGCCATTGTGTATATTATTGCTGTGTTGTATTTAATCTGTTGTATTATAGACTATTTTTATTCATGCTTACGATAAACCACTCATTCATATAAGTAACTCTACCATGTCTAGTATCTATGAATTCGTCTTCGGATGATCTAACTGAGAGTGCATATTACATGCTGATACCTCTGCAACATATGGATGTTCTAAGAATCATTACTAATTTCTGCATCAACACCCAAGTGAATTACATATGCAAAATACCATGCTTACAGACAAAATCCTCAGTATTTCCAACCTCCCGCTTGGGATTTCAGCCTTCCTCATTGGACGAACCCATCTTGAGAGGCGTGAATCTCCGCAGGCTTTAAAGGCCACACTTCATGTGACCCGCCCCAGTCGTGGTTCGGTCAGATGCAGATGAAGATGTGACTCGCGCTGAGTGGGAAGTTTAAACATCCGAGGCCCCGGCCTGAAAGCCGCGTCTTGAGCTCTGCTTCCTTCCTGCGCTTTATGTCAAAAATTATGTCAAAAATGCCCATCTCTGTGAGTATCCTAGTAAAGTAGTTGGTTCTTAAGTGAACATGAACAGCTGAGAAAGAAACCAAACACGAACCGCGCACAACACAATGCGTCACAAGACAATATAACCCATTATAATCAGTGCTTTAGCCTCATTCAGACTGTCAGCCCAAATCCGATTTTTGTGCAAATCCGATTGAAATCTGATCATATTTAAATAGTCTGAACGGCAACGAACTACATGAAATCAGATTTTTGCAAATCCGTTTCGAGCTACATTCATATGTGGTTTGGAATCCTATTCAATTTCAGTCTGACCGGTCAGATCGGATTTAGCTTAG
The DNA here is from genome assembly GCF_001515645.1 of Sinocyclocheilus grahami. Classification (NCBI taxonomy): domain Eukaryota; kingdom Metazoa; phylum Chordata; class Actinopteri; order Cypriniformes; family Cyprinidae; genus Sinocyclocheilus; species Sinocyclocheilus grahami. The sequence goes on from NW_015505957.1 coordinate 15,527, forward strand.
TCTTTTCATGTTTTCACGCCACGTAAAACGTAAAAACGTAAAAACGTAAAAACGTAAAACGTTTTTGTAGAAAACATAATGAACGTCTTTACAGAAACTTTACAAGAAACGGCGTTGCCATAGAAACCAACGCATATTCCATAAAGCGAAAGAGCGCTTATGGACACACAAATCGGATATGAACAGTTGCAATACACAGTGTGGACAGTCAGGTATTCAAATCAGATTCCATCCGGATATGCACAAAATCGGATTTGGGCAGTTTGAACGAGGCTTTTGTTTACACAGGATGCGGCATGGCGCGACACGACAAATCGCCGAAAGTAAACGGATTCCCTGTTCTATTTCTGTTCTATTCCCTGTTTTTTATCCAGTGTTGACAACTTCAAGCTGCCGTGTAGACACGGTGCTAAAGTGATATACACAGAATTCCAATAATCCTGCTGTTGTCTGCGTTTTTAATGTTGATCAAAGAAAATAGGACAAAAAAATAACAATAACTCACTGCTCTTGTACTTTAAAAAAGATATAAAGACTATAGTATTATTTGATTAGCGTAATTTATTACATTTCTGTAGGCTACCAGAAAAATCACTGTTAGACCTGCCTGAAATGCACCGTATCTATTTGTGTTTTTGTTGTATAGTAGGCTATGTTGTGCTATTGCTTGTAATTTGATTTGCTCTTATTTTACAACTGACTATTTACTAGTCTTTAAAAATGTAGCCTATTCAATTTTTATTGGTTAAGCTAGTAGTTTTAGCAGGTATCGAAACTGGAATCAAGGATTGTGATTTTTTTGCTATTATCTAAAATGTTGGTGTCATAACTGCCTGTTTTTTTTCCCATGGCTGGTAAAAAATATTTCTGGCTGGTAAATTTCCTTAAGTCACCGGCCAATGGCAGGTCTGGCAAAAAGTTAGTTTTAGGCCCTGGTTACACCCCTAGTTCTAATATTAAAAACATGCTTGTTTTTTGTACTTAAAATAAAAAAATAAATACATAAATAGTACATCAGTGGCAACGTATTTTCATTATGTTTTGGATTCAATCAGAAAGGGGGCCAACACTTTTTCACACCACTGTATATATATATATATTTGTTTTGTTTTTTGTTATTAAAGCCAGTCAGTGCTTAGGGCACCAAAACAAAAGGATACAATATAAAATAATTCAGTTTTTGAATGAGGGATAGCCTGGGTCTGATCTCTATATTTCAGTCTGGCACCCTAAATGCAATAATATCACAACATAGTGTTGTAAAAGTTCATCTGATAGTTAGCTGGCATGTTTTCCTGTCTCCTGCATCTCCTCTCCTGCATGCCCTTCTTCACAGACAGTTTTGGAGTTGTTTTTAATGAGCTCCCATGACTAGCCTCTATAATCACTGTAAATCAGTTCAAAGGCTTGACTACACAGGGGCCAGATTAAGCAGAGTACAGGAAGAGATTTATCTGTGCCTACAGCCAGTGAGTCATGCCTCACGCTGCCCTTATAAAAAAAATGTGTGAATGAGGGGAAAAGAGAGAGAGACGAGACACAGAAAGACAGTAAAGAACTGTTTACACCTGGTACTGACATGCATCTCCTCGCAACTGGATTTTGAGGCGAGAATCTCTGCTTTTGAGACTACAAAGATGTTGAGAAAGCACAAAAAGTGAAAACTAGTCTAAGGCCGGTTTTACACCACAAGCGTGAGCAGTGTGTGAGCAGGTCATATTTTTTTGGTATGCATGTTAAAGGGATAGTTCACACAAAAATGAAAATTCTGTCATTAATTACTCACCCTCATGTCGTTCTAAACCCATAAGACCTTCGGTCATCTTCGGAACACAAATTAAGATATTTTTGATACATTCTGAGAGGTCTCTGACCCTCCCATAGACAGCAAGGATCCTTACACGATCAAGGCTCAGAAACGTAGCAAGGAGATCGCTAAAATAATCCATGTGACATTAGTGGTTCAACCGTAATTTTACAAAGCTACGAGAATACTTTTTGTGCGCAAAGAAAACAAAAATAACAACTTTATTCAACAATACGTCTCCTCCGCGTCACCCTGGCGCCATTTTAGGCCTGATCACCGACGATGATGAATCAGTCTACAGAGAAGAGGTGTGCACCCTGACTAACTGGTGCCACAAAAACAACCTCTATCTGAACATCAAGAAGACCAAAGAAGTGGTGGTGGATTGACGAGACGGACCAGTGAGAGCTCCCTCATCACCATCAACGGGACTCCAGTGGAGCGGGTCAGCAGCTTCAAGTTCCTCTGCGTTCACATCACCGAGGACCTCACCTGGACTACTCACACACAGTCAGTAGTGAGGAAGGCCCACCAGCATCTCTTCTTTCTCAGGCGACTGAAGAAATTTGGTCTGAGCTCAAAAATCCTCAGACAGTTCTACAGTTGCACTGTGGAGAGCACCCTGACTGGTTGCCTGGTACGGGAACTGCACCGCTCTCAACCGGAAAGCCCTGCAGGGAATAGTTCAGACAGCCCAGCACATCGTCGGAGGTGAGCTTCCCTCCCTCCAGAACATCTACACCCAGAGATGTGTGAGGAAAGCAAGGAAGATCATCAGAGACTCCTGCCACCTGAGCTATGAACTCTTCTCGCTGCTACCATCAGGCAGATGGTACCACAGCATCAGGAGCCGAACCAGCAGAACGCGAGACAGCTTCTTCTCGCAGGTCATGAGACTACTGAACTCCAGATAGCAAAACGATACTACCCCTACCCCTCACACTGGATTCCATCTACACCCCAGCCACACTGACTCTGACAGCACTGCAGCATGTCTTGCATTGCATAGCATAAAACACATGCAGCTCCATCTTCTCTCCTGTACTAACAAACTACTGCACTGAACTTCACAGTAAAACACTAACAGTATACATCACTGTAAGTCATATATAAAAGCTATACATACATTTATAAGTCTCTTGAGTATACTGTGTACTATGTGTATATTATGGAAATGTGTATATTGTATATTGTGTACAATTGTCTATTGTATACTGTGAAAAATGTGTATATTGTGTAAAATGTGCATATTGTTATTAATGTATATTGATAATTTTTCATATCTTGTTGCTTGTACTGCCATGGCACAGAGTCTTGTACCTAATAATTTCACCATCGTTACACTTGTGTACCCGATGTGTGACAATAAAGAAATTTAGATTTAAAAAAAATATATATATTTTGGAGAGTATCACATATGTAAACAATGTATGCTTTTCTGTGTCAGCAGCACCGTACACGGATACAGTGTTTACATTGTTTACACTTTGATCTGAACGTAAACAACGTATCCGTGTACATACGTTGCATACGTTGTTTGCGTATGTGATACTTGCACTATAGGGTGGCGCGGAGGAGACGAATTGTTGAATAAAGTCATTATTTTTATTTTTTTGCGAGAGAGCTCTCGGAATGCATCAAAAATATCTTAATTTGTGTTCCAAAGATGAACGAAGGATTCATCTAACAGGTTTGGAACAACATGAGGGTGAGTAATTAATGACAGAATTTTCATTTTTGGGTGAACTATCCCTTTAAAAAGTTAGTGCATTCATACCGGGAGCAGGAGCAACGCATGAGTATCACGCAGGAGTTCAGAATAAGCATGTCTAATGTGTTTTTAAAAGAATTGGAGTATGTCAGAAAGGAAAATGAAGAATCAAAAATATGTATAGAAGACATATGTTAAACTTGTTATTAATTATTTAGTTTGGGTGAAAGTATGGTGTATTATAAAAAACATTATAAACAGCATGTTCTATATCGAAGTATGACTATTAAATGATTAGATTACAATTCTATGAAAATCATATGACAGCTGAGATAAGATGCCCCTGATGGTTTCTTTTGCTAGATAGGGGATCCTTTTAACCCATTACTGGGACAGGATGGTATCTTTATATGATTTTGACTTTACATTATATTTCTTCTTGGGGACTAATAAAAGTATTTTTCTGTCTGTTTAACCATGCATTTAATCATCTCACCCTTTTAAGATCCCTGTAATCGGCAGAGAGATCTCTTGCCAAGCGTCCTTCCAGTGTCCAGATCTCTCCCAAATCAGTGGAGAAGCTGACATTCCGTTCTCCACCACTGACAGGAGCACTGTTCCATTGAAATCCCCGCACAGATACAGAGAGAACTGCAACTACACAGAAAAATTTGCAGTTGAGCGTCTGCTACAAGACCAGATGCCCCAGAATAATATCTTATTCATGGACAATCAAGTGTAAAATTGAAACTTTGGCTGAATGTGTTGTTACTCTGTGTAAGCTATTTGTAGATAAGCTGCAGAGATGTGTCCTCATTTTTCACGGACAATTAACTTGAAATCTGCCTCAGAATCCAAATACTGTGGCACAGACAAACCACTATTTTATGTGAACAGTCATACATACACTACTACTCATAAAGTTGTGGTTAATAAGTTGCTTTCAGCAAGGATGCATTAAAATGATCAAAAGACGTATAATATTACAAACGATTTATACTTCAAATAAAAGCTGAAGACTGAAGTAAACATTAAAATAGAAAACAGATATTTTAAATTGTAAAAATATTTGACTATATTGCTAGTTTTACTCTATTTTAGATCAAATAAACGTAGCCTTGGTGAGCATAAGAGACTTCTTTCAAACACATTTTTTTTAAAAATCATAGTTTTTGACTGTCAACATAAACTCTTACCTGACAGTCCTGATTGGACACAGTTGAAGGAAGAGCTGGGCTTTGAACCAACGCCTCACTTTCTTCACCACGACCTCTGACCTTTAAAAAAAGAAAGTGCCCTGAGGCGAGAAAGTATCAGTACTCTATAGAGTGCTCAGATATGCTTACAAGACAAAAAACTTAATAGGCGAGGTTGGAAAACATCTAAAAAATGGGCTTTTAAAGTCTTCCAACACAGTGCAGACAATTTTATAAAAAAGGTAGAGTTTCTCACAAACAAAAAAAAAACAGTTTGTCTTTTTTTTTTTTTAAAGTACATTTCAGTTTAGCGAGTTGGAATACATCTAGTCATAAAATGGAGTTGGACACCTGTACCATGGATCTGAGATTTAGTCTTGCATCATTCTACAAATACATCCCACTAAAATACTCCTACAGCCTGTAAATCATTACGTACTCCTCTCAAGGATAACATTTTTTATCATGTTAAAATCACAGGTCCCATTAACACATCATGAAAATAGTTCTCCTTCAAATATTTTTAATTCCCATGTCATAAAAAAATCCCACTGGTGACATTCATAAATAAAAGCATTGCGAAGAGACATTTAAACGATGATCTTTTTATACACATGGGTCTCCTATGTGTCTCTGTCTCAAAGCTGTTGTATTAATCTGAAGAGAATACAACATTTTTGCCAAAAAAAGAAAAAAATGTCTATGAGCAAACATGGAAAGCAAAGCAACTAAATTCACATATTAGTTAAACTAAATCACCTAATGTCTCTCTTAGACTGCTTGCACATATCTGCTATTTATTTAATATTCTATGTTTTGTAAAACATTTTGATGTGACATATCTGTGTGAGAATATATTTTTGCAGCTTTAGAGGCCTTGGACGATTAAATACACACACATGTATGTATTAAAATGGCCGTCTTTGCAAGTATCCTCATAAACACAGTAATTTAGGTATTAAGTGAAAGCAAACAGCTGAGAAAGAAGACGTGTAACAATATATGGATCCGGGCAGCTCTTAAAGTGACAGCAGTCTATTCCTGTTGTCTGTCATTCATGTTAATCAAACAACAAAAGAGAGAAAATCTCCCACTGCTCTTGACTAAATCACTTTTGTAACTTTAATAAGAAGAAATATATATTTAATTTACACAGTGAAGAATATGCAGTGTTTTTATAAATTTGATTACTTTATACACTGTATAGCTTTTCTTATTTATTTGTTTTAGTGTAGTTTTTTGTCCTATTGCTTGTAATTAGTTTCTTATTTGCATTTAATCAATAGCTGGGTTTGCATCACCCTGCTTTTATGCGCATTTTGAAGTATCACATCAGAATCGAGTGAAAACGCTGAATTTCAAATAAAAACGCCTTAATTCGCAAAAAAGTTTTTACGCTCGCTTGAGGTGGTTTTTGACTTGTGCGAAAAATGGTTAATGCGAATGATGGGAGATGGAAATGCATTTTGCGAATAAATTCCTCCAAGTGCATCAAAAAAGTCATGTGACTTTTCGTTATGGGACGGCAAATCCTGACTAACCAGCAGACCGATCTTGTTCCACAGCATCTGAAATGTTGTTATATGGTCATTCGGAAATGCCCGAGCAAAGTCTGTCATCAAAGTATTTCTGTATAATTGCCTCTCAGAACTGTTAAATGACTGTGTTCCCAAACAGTAGCATCCACTTCCGAAAGCAATAACCGAATTCATTGTGTTTTATCTGCTCGTTCTGAGGTGCAAGTAATTTATTATATATTAAATTATTATATTCAGTAGCTTCTCCTACTTTTCTTAGTGATGTATAGCGCCAGTTTATCAGGAAATTACGATTTTGTTCGCTCTGACTCGTTGGCCGGAAACAGTGCTTGTTCACAAATGTTTTATGCGATATTCCAATTTTGCGCATAAGTTAAATTCGCAACTTTGGATGGAAACCTGGCTACTGACTGTTTACTTGTCTTCAGTGAGCTTGAGTTTTTTTTATTTAGGCTAGTATTAGTTTATTTGTGGTATGGACACTGGTGACAAGAATTATGAAATTTCTATGGTAGCAAAAATTTAGATATCATAAGGACCTTATTAAAGCAAATATTGTGATATACTGTATATCATTACTGTGAAATAAAATTACTCATATCATGATATAAGATTTTGGTCATATCACCCACCCCTAGTTTTATGTTTACAAAATGTGCTCTGTATATGTACTAATATCTATTCACAAATAATTTATATTATAAATTCAACAAATTTATACACCACCGTTCAGGTTCTGTAAGACTTTCTAATGTTTCTCAAAGAAACCTGATGTATTGTGAAATATACAATTTTAAATAACTGTTTTCCATTTTAACATTAAACAATTTATTACTGTACTCATCAGCATTATTTGAAGTATAAATGTTCTGTAATATTATGCAATTTTTACTGTCACTTTTAAACACATTTTAACATTTGGATGTCTTGAGAATGGAAACTCTGATGGGTAACCAATCCAATGACTGAAAGAAGATGTGGTTTCACATTTACCTTGAGTGTTTTGCAGAGTTGTGCCCAGTAGATCTGTGTCTTCATTCAGTTGTTGTCCACTAACTAGTCTCCAAGAGGACAGTGAATCAGCCACTGACCATCCACATGAGTCCAACTCAAATGAACAGTATGAGCCCAAAGGTAAGGAGTCTGTGAAGACATTAAGCAAATTATGAAATGTCTAATAAATCTGTATCCGCAAAATACAACTAACTGTGTCGGCAAACATTAGCAGAGCTTTAAAAGCTCATCAGAGAAATATTACATTTCCTCCTTCCATTTATCCATTAAGTCCACTTAAATGTATCATTATGATGCCTATATCAACAAAGCCGATGCAGTATGTTTTGCCAGTTTGTTCAGTTCAATTCAAGTATTACATGATTCCAATGTCATTTACTTCCAATAATAAACAAACCATAGCTATGTTAACATGGGACAAGGACAGGTGGATTGTTTTCCAGACCCCAATTTAATTTCTTGCTGGAAATACCAATTTCCTCCTGTACGAACATGTTGTGTAGTGGCACATTAAGTATTTTAATGGCACACAATTTATTTTTAGTTTGTAACGACAAGAGCTGAGGAGAAATAAAACATTTCATTGCAGTCTAAAATGGATGGTTTTAATAGAGATGAATCACCATGAGGCAAATTGTGCCTCAATTAGCTTTACACTTTAAATATTTCATACCTAAAATGACAGCTGATATGACAAGACTCCAACTAAAGTGTGCTAATATGGTCTCTGGATATTAGGTATAGGATAGGACAGATTTAACTAACTGACAGATTCATTATACAGAGGACATGTTTTATAATGTCATGGACGTAATTAACAAGCTTAAACTTAGTGGGAGTTACTTTGATCATCTTCATTAGGATGCTGTCAGAGTTATTTATCATATGAATCCCTTCACATAACATCAAAAGTAGTTTCCACATGTCTATATCAGAGGAAAGAATACAAATTCTTGGTCTACAATTCGAGATAAGGCTAGAATGCTTCTACATACTTCTGCATTACTTTTGCCAAATATGTATAATGTATACAAAATGTGCATCATTTTATTTATAAAATATATACACTACCAAATAAAAGTTCACCAAGGCAGCATTTATTTGATCAAAAATACAAGAAAAACAGTAATCTATAAAATATTGTTTCATGTTTTTCTATTTTACAATGTTTTCTATTTTAATATATTTTAAAATATAATTTATTCCTGTGATGGCAAAGCTGAATTTTCAGCATCACAACTCCAGTCTTCATAGTCACATGATCCTTCAGAAATCATTCTGATATGATGATTTGCTGCTCAAGAAAAATTTCATATTATCAATGTTGATATGACAGCAAAAAAGTGCTAAACAAATAAACTTAATTGAATTAAATTGTAAATTATTAATCAAATACTGTTTGTTGCAGTTTAAATTATTTATCATCACATAGTTGTTACTGGCTTTTTTTAATGCTGAACGAGTAGCTAATCAACCTTTTAGGGTTCTTTTGTTAATTCCATAATAATTACCAGAATGTTTATGCAATGTATTTAGCAAATAAATCTTTAATACATTTGAATAGACTGCCTGTAAATATGGATTTCTTCTATGAGTCTTTGTTCTCACCTTTTTTATCTAACTGGATTATACTGTAAGTGCTGTGTGCCAAATATACCATCTACAAAGTTCTTTGGACACAGACAATAATTAAAAATCATCTAAGCATAGTATAAATGTTAATGGAGATGAAGTAAATCAATAAATATGCAAATAGTTTTCCTAGAGGAAAGCAAACACTCATGCATTTCAGGCGTTTTATGCAGCTCTTTACTCAGTGAAAAGCTTTGACAGAGCAGGTTTGCTAATCCAACGCCTCCAGTGAAAGGATTAGAAATTTATCATGGCCTTAAGATTTAATACAGCTAATGTGAGTGACACACAGCCAGCCAGTTACTCAGTGGCACCCACTTATATCGCCCTGTCACACTGCTGTTCATACTTTAATTGAACACTCTCAACGAAATGCAAATTGGCAAGAATGATCTCGCAAATCTTACGGATTTATAGCTTAAAGGCCACCTTTCAAAGAAATGTTTTGATTATCATAAACTGAATTAATGGATTAGTGAGACACAGCCTGTTCTCTACATTTAAAATAACAAAATACTGTCTTTTTTAAAGACTAAAGAGCTCCACACAAACTTAATGGTCTGATGTGCGCAACAGCTATTGCATTAAACTCTGAAAAGGGATCAGATTTTGAGTGTGGAGCTCACAATTATTGTCAGACTGGTAAACAGAAACTACACATCTTCATGGCGTATAAAATATTAAAAAGCTTTCATTTTACTCACTGCATATTAAGCCCTCATCTTCCCCTTGAGGACAGTCAGTATGAAAATCACACACTCTTCGCTTCTCAATGCAGCCTCCAGAATGACAGTGAAGTGATGAGTATTTCTCACAGTCTGAACCCAAATCCAAATAATCATCACCTGTAGAAAACCACAGAAAACCATACTTAAACCATTGCTTAAAATAGGCAAATTGATAGTGATAAAGTAGAAATGCTCTACAGACACAAGTAATACATACAACACATTTGAATTAGATAATATTTGAGAATAATTAATAAGTCGTTACCCATCACACAATCCTTCAACTCAAGTGAATCAAATGCAAGAAATCCGACTTCATGGCTGCTACAGGAAGAGTATTGCACGGTCACATGGAAAGACTCATCTAACTGGCCAATAACAGCCTCCAGCACCTCCCACTGCGACCTGGGACACACAAAAATAAATGCTTTTAACAATCATTTTAGATCAGCCCAAAGGATGCAAAACATAATGGACACACAAGGTCGAAATCATCTGCACATCTGCTGAAGACAGTTACAGTTTGTCTTTGTTTTATTCTTCACATAGCCACTTTGAGTATACAAACCTACGATCAGTTTAGTAGTGTTTCTGAATATTGAGCTAAATAACTACGAGAGAGAAGCCGGCTTTGTGGAACTCATATTACAATATATGTTATTAAAAAAATTCATACATGAATCTCTCAACTACATGTGAGAGTGCTTCATTAGATGTACAGGAGCTTAAGTACAGTGGAAAGCTAATGCATTCTGTACTATTCATAGATCTCTGAGTTGGATGGTATTATTAAGTATATGACTGATTTGTATAATACACCACACTCCATGGCGTAACCTCTATTAGGCTCAGATCCATATAGCCAAATGCAGAAAGTATAAGTATATTAGCTACGTCATGATCGTACAGGCTTGTTCCAAATTGCATTGCATCACCATCTATTCCTAGCTCTCTGTCAGAATCAATTACGCCAAAAGAAACATCAGGTCCTACTTTTAGAAACTAAATGCTTTCATCCATCTTCTGTGTGATGTGCCCAGCATAAGAAAATCAATACCAACTACATCTCCATAACAAAACTCTTTTGGTTGGCATTCGTTTCTTGTGGGTACAGAATGCTGCTTTATACTATTCTGTGTGAAAGTAAAGTGCATATGTCATTGTTCTTTTATTTATTTTCAAATTAGGCACTGAAATGTATGTTCTCATTTTATGACCTGTCAATCAGATCTGTTATGACATCACAATTATATTTAGATATTGCTGTGTGATATATATATATATATATATATATATATATATATATATATATATATATACTCCGTAAAAAAAGAAGCATCCATTTTCAGGATACTGTATTTTAAAGATAATTTTATAAAATTTAAATAAGCTTTACAGATGGAAAAGGTTTAAACAATATTTTTTCATACTTGTTCAATAAACTACAAACTATTTTTACACATGCATCTATGGAACAGTCCTTAAGGCAGGTTTAAAGGTGGTAGGCAAATATGGTCACAGTTATGATAACTTTGAAAATATATCTAAATTTGTCACCTGCCAGTTCCTTTGACTGTAAGGGCTATTGGTTTGATGACGGAGTGGTCGGTGTGTTTCACAAAGGCAGATATGTTTCCTGTATGTGGTTCCGGTTGGAAGCGAGCGAGACGAAGACGACACAGTGGCCCACTGCTGAGCACTACAGGACTAATCAGGTGGAAACTACATCTGCCAGCAGCGAAATGAGTTGAGGTGGGCTTTAGTAACAGAAAATGACCTGTTGAAAGACAGAAAACTCTTACTGGACTGCCAGTGATTATACAGACAATTGATTCATTGAAAAAATGATCAACCAGCTAGTGTTTGATCTGAATTGAGTGTCAAAATATAATGAAGTTATTATCAATACCTTCTGATTTTCCAGTGGAATAATCTTTGATTGGCTGGACTCCCCATCTATTGGCTCTGTATTGCTGTGGTGATGTGACATACCAGTCCCCTCCAGCGCTGTGATTGGATAACGTCCACGAACATGGAGATTCAAAATCACAGAAGGAAACTGCGGAAGGATGAAGTAACACTATATTTGGAGGTTAAAGGGACTTAAACTTTAAATGCAGGACCAGCTTTAATAGATGTACTAATCCAAATAAAGGAAAGATTGATACATATGTATCAGCAACACAGGCATATTTTGATTAAATAAAACTGAATAAGACTACATGGAAATTTAAAACATTTTACCATAAGTATTTGTATAGTGATGGACGTCCTATATATTATTAATTTGCCGAAAGGCTAGAGGGAAATAATTCTTACAACATTTAGCTACCAGATCTAGGTAGTAACTGATTACATGTAATCTGTATTACGTAATCCAAAAATTAAGTACTTGTAATTGGATTAAATTACATCTTAATATATTCTAAATCAGACTACAGTTACTTTTTTATGGATTACATTATTGCATACTATTTACACAATAGCAACGATTCACAAATTCACTGACTTTTTTATCATCTGATCCTCTTTTACCTAATATATTTTTATTTTGAAGTACCCCTGAGATTTTAAAATAAATATTTTAATAATGAAGTATCACATTTGCATGTTCATGGCTTTCTGACATTGTTTATGGTCACATGACATGCACGTAAACAGATAAAATATTTCATTTTTCAGTAAGTGTTTTATTTTTATTCATTTTTACCTTTATTTGTTTTGATTTAACATTAATTATTAGCTTTTCATTAAACTCATAATCCGCTTGCAGTCGTAATATAATCCAACCTTGACATAATATAATGTTTAATGCACTTCATTAAAGTTGTTGTTAACCACAAATGGAATATACTTTCTTACTCTTTGTATCTTTATATCAATATGGTACAAGTTTATCCTATTTAAATCAATGTGAAAAAAGAAATAGGTCAAAAGCAATTGAAAAGTAATCTAAAAGTAGTCTGATTATATTATCTAAAATGTGTAATATAATGGATTACATTACTAATTACAATTTTTATTAAGTAATGGAATCAGAACTGGATTACAGTTTGTAAGTAATTTATCCAGCTCTGTTATCTACACTTTGCTCTTATAAAGTATGTATGTTAATATTAATAAATATAAAATAATATTTCACAATAACACAGGAAATCGTTCAAAAATCTTTCTAACATGCTGATTTGGGGCTGATTTAGTAACTTTTTAATTATTATTATCAATGATGAAAACAGTTGTTCTGCTTAATATTTTTGTGGAAACTGTGACATTTTTTTCAGGATTCTTTGATGAATACAAAGTTCAAACAAACAGCATTTATTATAATTTTTTTTTTCTTTTTCCATAACATTATAAATATCTTTACTGTCACTTTAGACCAATTTATTGCACCCTTGCTGAAAAAAAGTAGTAATAATATATACGTATACAATGAATTCCCTAAAACTGCCCTTTCAAATATTATCTGTAAGTAATTAAAATGGGAAAGAAAAAAGCAACCTTGTTTGTAAACAGATTCAGGAACAAACTGGGTTCAGTGGTAGGATCACACTGGAATGGCCTCAAGAGAAAGTAATTAAACTGTTTTTTACTCCCTGTTCCCTCTAAAGTAGGTCCAAAAATGCAAAACTTTATAATAAAATGAAACAATGGAATGTCAGTTTGGACAAGAGAAGGAATATCTTGAGGGCTTTCTGTTTGTCATCAGGCATTCCAGTGGAAAAACACAGACAAGTTGTCTTTGGAAACATGTAAGGCTATTGATGAAGAAAGACTGCAACGAGGGAAACCACAAAAAGCCCCTCTGACATTCGACTGAAACATCCCAATGGGAAGTGCCCTGGGTGGAATACTTAATCAGATCAATGTTTCTTCTCTGCTCAATGTGGTGACTGAAATGACAAACTCCATTTAGGAAAAAATACAGTGAAGCAAAAAGGAAGAAAACAACTGTTGAAGGAAAACAGAACAAATAAATAATCAGTGATTTACACTCACTGTCTTCCACTGGACTGGAGTCGAGAGGATTTGGATGCACTGGATCTTCAACTGCTCTTTCCAACAGAGCACAACTGCTCCTGACAACTGAGGAAAGACAAGAAGAATAAAGGTCAAACACACCATCAGAGAAAGTCCTTGTTCTTTTATGACATGATTTAATAAATAATAGGACCAGTCAGTTTTAAGAACAGTGGCTTCAAATGAAGCCTTTAGAGGAAAGAACCAACATCTTCAACCGAAGATCATTGAGTTTTGGTTTGATTATCTCTATGCTAGTAGCCAAAGAAGACCCAGGAAGCTTTAGGACGTTTTATGATCTGCATAGTGGTTTTGCCTACAGGCAACATTACGCACAGTTCTTGTGTTTTATTAATGAAGCATTTATTTAGAACAGCTGGATGCAGTGCTGAGTGTTCTAACAATCAGCAAACATTACTAACATATATGTACATACTTTTGTGTAAAATAAATAAATACATTAAAACATAAAATTAAACATTTAGCAATACACATTCATATTAGATGGGTTTTTTTCACATTTATTCTTATAAATTATTTACAGTTTCTTGTTTTGCATAGGACATAGTTGAAACAACGTCTTACTTCAGTCTTTAGTCTCTAAAGTTTGCCTCCCTAAAGCAACAGAGCTGTTTCTTTTCGGATTGTGACTGACTAAAGCAGGCCACATTTCAAGTTATGTCATTTATTATAACAGCACTTTAAAAGAAAAATAATAAAATGTCAATGTTTCTACTTGCAGATAGTGGCACATTCCAGGAAAAAAATCATTTTCCATATACAGGCATGAAGATGTTCAGCATTTGGTTTTAGGCATTTTACCGCAAGACATTTTATTATTTTAAGATCTAGAGAGGTTGCCATAGCAAAGCAAAAGAAAGAAAAGGGAAACTCAGCCCATTCCATTATTAAAACAAAAATATTTGATGGAAGTTCATTATCACAGCAATGGCTCATTATAGTGTGCCAAATCAGCTCTGTAATGAATATGCTTTGCCAATTATGACCCACACTTACACAATCACTGGTGTACACTATTCCAGTCATGTCCCGACCTAAACCAGGTCTGTTTGAATGGTTTAATCTCCTTCCACTAAAATATCCCCTTGATTTCAGTGGTGTCAACTGTATTGAGTTAACAAGAAAAGCTTCTGAGATGGGAAGCCATGAAGAAGGATTTACAAAAACATATCATTGACTTTAATGTTCAGGTTATTAGATGAACCAAATACTGCACAATCATCATTTTGTGACATTTATGATATTAAATAGAAGATATGCTTGTCATATCAGATAAGTATGCCAATCTTTCTAGAAATATCTGTCAATCTTTTGAACAGCTGTGGCACTTAAGTTTACTAGCAGGCCCTGAGAAATTTAAATACTGTAAACATATGTTTGGAGCATGTGAAAAATATTTCTAAAGCCAATAAAATGGCAAATGATTCATACAAAAACAAATTCCTTGACCAATCAATGGTCATGGTTCATTCTGCACAAGAACAAAACACTTACAAAAACAGTGCCATTCTAAATCAAACCGATGACGTTATAACCGATGACATGAGTGACACAATGGCTTCCTTTTCATCTGAAAGTTTCAAGTAGGGAAATAAACAGCCTGGGAAGATACTTAAAAAGAATCAATAAGGCAAATTTTAGCAACAAAGGCAACTACAAGTGTGTGTGTGTGTGTGTGTGTGTGTGTGTAAGGACTCAAATGGTCAAAAGGTCAAGATTCACAAATGCTCAATCACAGCCATATGGCCAATGGGGAATTTGTCATGTGATAAAATCATGTGATTTACTGCTATATATACAAACAGACTGCTGCTGCCAAAAGGATCATTATGGGCAAGTTAGCAAAATTTAAAGCCTCATAAAATTAACTGCAAATGAACATCCTATTTCCAGTAAATGGCACAAAAAAGGGTCTATATTCACCAGATTAATTAGTCACACTCTCAGAAATAAACTAAATATAAGTACAGGCTATGTAAATCAAAGAAAAATCCAAGAAATCCCCAAATACTTTAAACTTAACTTATAATTAGTCAACAAATATTGACTAATAAAGACTGACTGCACTGCAAGTTGCAGTTTGGCTGTATAAGTGCAAAGGTTTCTATTAGTTCTGCAAAAAAACAAAGTTCTGTTTACAAGTTCTAGGCTGCCACTATAGAACGAGTAGCTCAGATGAAGAAAAAGTTGCTAGATTTGTCAAGTTCTGCCACGTCAGTGATACTGAATCTTTGAAAGATATTCTAGTGTTTAGTTCAAACACAACTGTCAAGAGCAACTGTATTTACTTCAGTGAATATCAAAGTGCAGGCACATACTTTAAAGTCTTCACTAAAAAAAAGTATTGAACATTTCTACCATTGGCTAGGCCTACTTTACTCAACATGCAATAGTGGGGCTTGTTGTTACACAATATACTAGTTGCCACAATATAATATATAGACGTTTCCCCAATATTCAAACAGTAAAACATTTATGAAAAAAACAATTCATTAAAAAAAGAAAGTCAGTTTTAAGTCAAGTCAGACTAAAGGCCATGACACACGAGGTTGACGTTAGGCTGTCATTGAGTTTCTGTCAGCAGCTTTCAGTGTGTTCCACACCGTCGGCACTAGTTGGACCCCGTCTGCGGCTTTTTGTCTGATTGAGCATGTTGAACTGAAACAGATCACTCTGATTGACTGTTCAGCTCAGTGAACCAGTGCACGAGAAAAAAAAAACAAAAGTGATGAAAGCGAGCAAATAAAGTCAAGAGGACACACGGAAGGCTGTTCTAACTTTACATAAACTAACCTAAGCATTCTAATACATGTATATTTTCATAACGACACCTGCTTATTACAGTTTCTCTCAGCTCTTCTGCAGTCGCAGAACAGACATGCTAGTTAGCCACTGGCTGTAGTCATTGCAGTGTGTTCAAGTGCAATTTTTTAGTCCAGACACACACAACACGAGGCAACAACACAGTCGGATTTCGTTAGGGTTGGGTATCGTTTGGGTTTTTTCCAATACCGGTGCCAAATCGATACTTTTAAAATGGTTCCGGTGCCTAAACGGAGCCTGAACCGATACTTATTTAAAAATGGATAAATAAATAAATAAAAATTCCCCAAAAAATGATGGATTGGCCATTAGCACTATAAACACATGATGTCTGTTTCATTCATACTGGACGCCAGAGGGCGCCCTCGCACAGAAAATCCACATATCCAGTCACAGAAGTAGCGGAACTCATGACCCTCCAGGAAATCCCTTATATGAACAAAGGCATCGGCTATTACAGCTGTAAACAGAACATATAAACGTTTTGAATGATAAAACAAAGACAATTAACACTCGACTGTGACAATATAGTTTATCTGTGTTATTCAAGCCATCTCTGGTATTTTCATAATAATTAAGTATATTTATAATCCATTGCTAATCAATGTATTCTTTTTAAAGTAGCCTATGGAACATATTTTCTGTCTCATTCTGTGACAAGAAGCCACTTCAAATCACAGAAGGAAGCATTTGACTGGTGTTGAGAAGTAAAAAGGTTATATAATGGTCTCTTTTGTTGGACAACAGGTTGAGAAATGTGAATACAGGGGAGTTTAGCTTTAGGCATTTTAATTTAAGCATGCTTAGCTTAGTTAACGGAGCTGCCATCAGAGCAAGTGTAATTACTGCATTCACGTGCTCCTCGGATGCTCTCATTTCCAGAGTTGTGCTTTTAAGTCGGAATGTGAAAACAACATGGACACTCGCGTTACTACAAAGATTTGTTGGATTTGTATTATTAGAGCTTTCCGACTTGAGTTCACGTGCATTTCTCAGTCGGGAAGTTATTTTTCACATGCAGTGCTGGCGATGATGCTTCTTACGGACAAATATTTAAATTGATCACTCAGGTATGGCACCGAAATGAGGCACCGAAATCTGCGTTCTGATTCGGTTCTAGAACATGCCGGTTACATAGGTACCGGTGCCATATTGGTACCGGGTTTCGGTACCCAACCCTATTCCGTTGCCGGTAGTTCTTTAGTGTCGGTTTGATTTGTCAAATACAATGTGGACCAGACTTATGCTGATATGCCTGGACTGTGTTGAAAAATCAAAAGTTTGGCTCTGTGAGATGAATTTCCATCCAGTTTGCTGATTTATTGAAGGATGAATGTGAAATAATGAATATCTGCACTACTGTGCGGAGCCAATAAACCATGAACAGTAAACCATGCTGGTTTTTCAGTGAAGGTTAAAACTAAGAAATCCTGAGCCATTAAGGAATCTCTCATGTGTAATTCTATACTAATTTCTAATAGCTCAAGATTTTAGTTGTAACCTCAAGTTAACCTGCTTTTATCTAGGGGGTCCGTCCATCAGCAAGAGCAACTTATTTGCACTTATTTCGCTCTGCCAAGAGAGCACTCTGTGTTTGATTTGCATGTGTGACAGTCCTCTGATTCGTATCCAAGTGGTGAAGCATGGCATCTGGCCTACCTGTTCCACCCAGTTTAGGGCTTGGGCTTCTTATCTGACAGCTGGGCTTCATTAAGCACACACTCTCAGAAGAGTGCTGTCCCTCCTCACCAACATGATACACACCACAGCTTACCCAGCTGACTCATCTGCTGAGAGAGTGCCCAAGTCTGCCCAAGTCTTATCCTAGACTTTCTGAGAGGATAACGTCGACTCTTAATACTCTATATTTTAGCTGAGAGGCACACAGGCAATCCTCACCACTAATGTCTGATGCTGTGGAGAAGTTGAGACATTCAATGTGGGTTTAAAGGGATCATGCATTTTCAGATCTTGATATTATGTATCTAGGAGTTAGCTTATGAAGCAAGCAAAGTTTTTGCACCAAAAAAAGTTAGGATATTTGTAATAATTATCATTTTTCTTCCTTATTTTCACTTTCTGTCAAAAACACTCCATTTCAAGTGGTGTTACCTCTTTGAGAAACGCAAGTAAGCGGCCACTTCTGTGATTGGTGAACTTCATTGCACCGTATCCATGCACAGCATGTGACATGTTTTGAAGCTCGAGATGGTAAGTGCTGTAATAGAGTCATATATGTTTGAGCCAGACGCAGAAGAAAATGAACCAATGCAACTACAGCCACTGCAACAGTCTGTTTCAGCGAGGTAACTGCTCTACCTTGTTAAAATCTATTATCTGTATCAGGGCCGTTTCTAGCCAATTTGATGCCCTAGGCAAAATCCCTATTGCCCTATTGAAACATTGATTTAAAGTGTCAGTTATTGCATTATTATTTCAGTCAAACCTATAAAACCCCTTTGTTACCACAAACTACATATAAAAGCTTTATCAGTGGCATAAAAGTAACCAATGCAGCTACTTAATCATTTGCTACTCGTTAACGCGTTAACGTTCCCTTTAAATAACATGACGCTCTGCCCTCTATGACGCTGCTCCCATTAAGTGCTGTTGGAAGTGAAGGAATTGATTCAGCATTTCGACACCTCCGTAAGGATGCATTTAACTCGACAAAGCGTTCTAATAAAGGATGTATTGATCTCGTGAATTAACGAATTTTACTATACAAATATTTTTTAATTGGATGTTAAAGTTTATATGGGAACTGTTACAGGGCTGACGAGACGTGAGACATGCGGATCCATATGCAAGCTTTATTAACATCAGAGGAGGTCAGAAACACAGGCAGGGTCGAACGGTGGCAAACAGGTATATGGCGGGCAAGACACAAGAATAGTCCTAGGGCTAGCGTAGGTCAACGATTGGCGAACAGGATCACAAGGGCGAGACTAAAGGGACAAATTCAGGAAAACAGGCACAGATCAAAAACCGAGAAAACAGACAAGGCTCGGCTAGGAAGCTAAAGAGGGCTCTGTAGAGTAGCTATCACTGCTGGCGATAAGCGCATACAATACTCGGCAGTTAGAAGGAGTGAGATGGAGTGTTAAATAGTGAGTGAGTGATATGAAACAGCTGTGTGCAATCAGTGCTGTGTGCAATCAGTGCAATGAATGATGGGATATGTAGTCCGGGGTGATATGCAACAGTGTGTAGTGCGAGAGTCAATGAAAATGGAAAGGGTGACCTCTGATGGCTAGCAGACGGAAGTTCATGGACCGGATACGTAACAGGAATATTACATGACACGCTGATCCTTTAACAATGCATTGGTGCAAAAAACGCACACCTTTTGGACATCTCTGCCACAAATATTTGGACAAATGTGCCACAAAAGTGCCACAAATACTGCCTAAACAAAATACTGATTTTGTGCACTTTATTTACAGTACCAATATTTTAAATTGGCCATTGAACTTAGCTTTATTGCATGGCAAAAAAAAAGTGTTACCTTGCCAAAGCACTGACAGAGCCCACTGATCTCATGGCGTTGTTGAGTGCTCCAAATGCAAACTTTGCATGCAACAATTAGGCAGCAATTGACAGCACTCTGATCTAGTGGCATACAGGCATCGTCAGATTGACAGTACTCTAGCCCAATAATGTTGGGGGATCCAGTGGGGGCGGCAGTCATATTTCAGTGCCATTTTCATATTAAAAGTGCCAGTACGTGTGCTCATTGGCGCCCCTTCAGCTGGTGGCGCCCTAGGCGACCGCCTAGCTAGCCTATGCCTAGAAACGGCCCTGATCTGTATATAGTTAAAACTATTACAACTATTCAAACTGATATAAAACTATTATTATAACTTGTTGTTGGCCTGCTATATTTATTGGCATATAGAAAATTCAGCAGACAAATTGAGAATAATGAAGAAAATAGTCAGTTGTGAAATGAGGCAAAAAACATACTCGTTAAATTGCTTAGGCATGTCATTAAAAATAAACTGATAATTAAATTTAGAGGGGTATGCAGAGTTGTTGGTGCAGAGGTGCAGTTTGTCTATATTCAAGAACAGAACTATGTCAGATGGTCTTGATTTGCATTAAGGGTATGTAGAGAAAAAATATCAAACCCTTTCTAATCCTAGCATTTCTAAAGGGTAGAAAACTAAAATTCATATATTAAACTGCCGAGTTTCCTTTAAGGTAAGAAGCTTAGCTACACGAAGCTTAGCTAAATGCTAACATTGGTTTAATTGAAATTAACATTTCAATTAAACTGAGTTTCTTTCTATGTAGCGTGTTTCAAATCAGTCACTTAGGTTTTTGAAAATCTGATTGCATTATCCTTAATAAAACTCAGGTATTTCATGCAATCCTTTTTTTTTTGTTACGCAAATACTGAATATTAATAGCATGTGTGTGTGTGTGTATATATATATATATATATACATACAGTATCTCACAGAAGTGAGTACACCCCTCACATTTTTGTCAATATTTTATTATATCTTTTCAAGTGACAACACTGAAGAAATGACACTTTGCTACAATGTAAAGTAGTGAGTGTACAGCTTGTATAACAGTGTAAATTTGCTGTCCCCTCAAAATAACTCAACACACAGCCATTAATGTCTAAACCGCTGGCCACAAAAGTGAGTACACCCCTAAGTGAAAATGTCCAAATTGGGCCCAAAGTGTCAATATTTTGTGTGGCCACCATTATTTTCCAGCACTGCCTTAACCCTCTTGGGCATGGAGTTCACCAGAGCTTCACAGGTTGCCACTGGAGTCCTCTTCCACTCCTCCATGACGACATTACGGAGCTGGTGGATGTTAGAGACCTTGAGATGCTCAATAGGG
>NW_015505957.1:40026-43049 GCF_001515645.1 Sinocyclocheilus grahami
ATTTTTTTCAGATCCTCAGAGAGTTCTTTGCCATGAGGTGCCATGTTGAACTTCCAGTGACCAGTATGAGAGAATGAGAGCGATAACAGAAAATTTAACACACCTGCTCCCCATTCACACCTGAGACCTTGTAACACTAATGAGTCACATGACACCGGGGAGAGAAAATGACTAATTGGGCCCAATTTGGACATTTTCACTCAGGGGTGTACTCACTTTTGTGTTGCTGCGGTTTAGACATTAATGGCTGTGGGCTGAGTTATTTTGAGGGGACAGCAAATTTACACTGTTATACAAGCTGTGCACTCACTACTTTATATTATAGCAAAGTGTCATTTCTTCAGTGTTGTCACATGAAAAGATATAATAAAATATTTACAAAAATGTGAGGGGTGTACTCACTTCTGTGAGATACCGTGTATATATAGAACCCCTGTTGAAAAAAAAACAGCATGCTGGTTGGGTATGTTTTGAAGCAAGGCAGCTGGTTTAAGCTGATCCTTAGATGGTCATGAGCTGGTCCTGAGCGGGTTATGAGCTGGTTTAAGTTAGTCATGTGCTGGTCCTAAGCAACTTGCTCTAGCTCATGACCAACTAATGACCAGCTTAAACCAGCTCAAACCAGCTGCCATGCTTCAAAACATACCCAACCAGCATGCTGTTTTTTTCAACAGGGGCAGTTAAGAAAAAAACATCTTAGTCTTTTTCGAGACATTCCTACCAACAATATAACTGCAGTAGCTTGTGAAAATGAGCAAATATGTTTCATAAACAAAGTTCACAAGGAAGTTCATAAACAAAAAGCCTGAAGACACTGTAACATAGTTTGTTCCCACGGCTCTCGGCCCCGCCCCTCTCGTCACAGACACATTTGTAGGCTACTAATGAATGTAGCAGCAACCG
Source organism: Sinocyclocheilus grahami (assembly GCF_001515645.1). Lineage (NCBI taxonomy): Eukaryota > Metazoa > Chordata > Actinopteri > Cypriniformes > Cyprinidae > Sinocyclocheilus > Sinocyclocheilus grahami. Next base: position 40,930 of record NW_015505957.1, read on the forward strand.
CCTGTCTCAATGTTCACAAGCCACTACTGCAACTCTAACCGGGCTGTCAGCACATATTTTCACCATAAATGTAGCTTAATTGTAGCACTTAGGGAAGATCACAAAACATGCTTTTGGGTTTGTCTGGGGCTTTGAGGCAGTGTTGGGAGCATAGAAAGATGTGTTGCTATTTAGATGAGTAGAAGAGACACAAATTCAACTAATAATGGAAAGAATTTGCTCTATCTGACACACTAAGAACCATCTGACCAATTTTTGATTTGAAAATCCTACGCATGGCTGCATTTACAGTATTTGACCATTACATGCAGCAAAACAGTAATATTTTGATGTATTATTACAATTTAAAACAACTGTTTTCTATTTTGGTATATTTAAATATATAAAATGCAATTTGTTATTACTATTGTTATTACGCTGAATTTTCAGCAGCTATTGCTCATATGATCTTTGAGAAATCATTCTAATGTGCTGACTTGTTGCTCAATTTATTATTATTATAAATGTTAAAAGCCCAAATGAACTCTCCATCCACCTCTGCAAACAATATGAAACATTATAGCCCTGACTATAATAAAGAATGAAGAGTGAGAGTATTCAAGCCCACTTATCTGAGCCCCCATTCATAAGAGGCAAATCAGGCTTTTGACATTTGCTTGCATAATTGAAGTTTTCTTGTAATTGGTTGCAGCTAGGGTCAAATTTTCAGAAGTAAGGGGTTTTAAGATATATTTCATAGTAGGGGGAAAAACATCCTACCCCCTGTTTAAACCCTCAGCACTCACTTCCTGTCTGTACAGTTCTATTATGCAGGGGAGACTGATAGAAAGCAGGATGTTACTCTGCATCCATTCTTTTGGTACCTTTAAAATTCATTTCATTTTGCACAGGTCTTTACAGATTTATCAGCAGAACATGGAAATGTGATATCTCAGTGAAGCAAGGCACAACAGATCATTGTGGGCTTTGCAAAGACGGGCCAGCACAGCAGGAACAGCGATTGAGTTCTTATGAATGCTGCGGCTCACCAAATGTTAAAAGCGACCAACGAATTTAAGAGAGAAAAGATCAAAATTTGTTCTACTAAGAATTCTTAGAAAAAAGTAATTTTCTGTCTGTGAACCTGAAGACATAATCAGAAAAAAACATGACATTCAGACATTGATGCTGACAAACTGAAAGCAGCATTCATTTTGTTTTTCGAAATAATTCAGTTCAGGCCTACATCATCTATCAAGGGATTCAGCTCTGCTTGGACTAAAATCAATTAGAAGATTAAAAAAATTGCGGTACTAAAACACACATGAGAGCAGTTGTGTCCCTTTGCTTTGGAGAGAGTCTGTTTTCATTCAGTCTTTTGTCCTGTTGCCAGATCACTGCAGAAAAGCCTCTCTAGCATATATAAGGGAAGATCCATCAAAGTTAAATGTTTCAAGCCTTTATTCTGACTGAATCAATTGTTTGTTATTGTAAGGAGCATATAGATAGAACATTATTAACATGATAGCAAGAAAAAAATTTATCACTGTATGTTCACAGAAATGCTGTCATCACGTATGCAAGTGTTACACATAAAAACGAGCATTCAGCTCAGCAAGGATGCATTAAACCAATCAAGAGTGACAGTAAGACATTTATAATATTACAAAAAATGTCTATTTCAGACAAATGTTTTTCATTTAAACTTTCTATTCATCAAAGAATCCCGAAAAAAAAATCCATCATGTTCCCACAAAAAAATATTAAGCAGCATAATTGTTTTCAACATTGATAATAATAATAAAAAATGTTTCTTGATCCCAAAATTCAGCATATTAGAAGGATTTCTGAAGGATCATGTGACACTGAAGGCTGCTGAAAATTGAGCTTTGCCATCAAAGGAATAAATTACATTTTAAAATTGTAAAAAATATTTAAAAAGTTATTTTAAATTGTAACAATATTTCACAATAGTATAGTTTTTATTGTAAGTTTGATTGTAAGCATAAGAGACTGTTTTTGAAAACATTAAATCTTAACGACCTCAAACTTAGTGTATATTATAACAATGTATATTTGTGTGTCACATCAGGCCTATTTTTTTTTTTTTTTTTTTTTTTGGCATAAATAACCGAAATTTT